>NW_010972437.1:20058530-20177539 GCF_000737465.1 Haliaeetus leucocephalus
GGAAACGGGTGGGGAGGGGGGGGGGGGGGGGGGGGGGGGGGGGAGAGGGATAATTTAAAAAAAAAAAAAAAATAAAAATCAATAGCTGCTTAACAAGCCCTTCTCCTGAGGTGTAAAATCTAGCACACAGGGCTCTCTTATTCTTTTTAATCTCCTGACTGTAGGTGAAAGAAAGGATCCAGGAGTTAGATCCGTGAAAGAGCTTGCCTTTAGAACAAGAAATAGAAACACCTAACATTTTTTTGGAATTATTAAGATGAAGACATTGTGTTTAAGATTCTTTTTTTCCTGAAAGCAGTAAGAGTAGCTACACCTTGAAAAGTAACCAAGAAAGGAAGAAAGAAAGAAGTGCTTTAGACAATGCAACCCACAGAGAGGAAAATTAACCTATTACAGGATTTCTTTTCAAAACTTCTGCATACTGTGAGGCCTGCATAATAAGCTGTGCTAGGACGTACGTTCACTGTTCTGTCTTCAGCAAAGATGAGCTCATTTTCTGCCAAACAGAAGAGGATGGCACAAATATACAAATTTAACTGTAATAAAGAACACTGGTATGTTCTCAACTTCATCGGCATCAATACTATAGTCTCATGCACATTTCAACTCCTCAGGTTTCTACAGTATAGCATTAACGAACACCTGAACTGGTACCCACACTGAGAAAAAGCAGCGTTAAGACAACAGTTATTTAAAACACCACTAAATCAACACATTACAACTAAAAGAATATGCAGCGATTCTGCAGGCTTCCAAATCTTTTATTATATGACAATCTTGGAGAGTCTCAGATTAGCATTCTCAGAGAGTCTGATTTCCCTCTATGTCAGTGTTCATGAGTCATTGAGGAATGAAAAGATAATTTCTTACCCTTGATTACAGCACAGGACAGAAACAGACAAAATCCACACATTTTAACCAGTAAAGCATGGTCTCGGGAAGTCAAGTCCCATTTGAACAGAGCATGTCAATACAGTTCTCTAGGGTTATGTCAAATGTACACGTGCTAATTCTGGAAGTCTAACTAACTTGGATGAAAGCCTTGTTTATTTGAAAATACATCCCAGCAGACTTATCAGGAGCTTAGTGGAAAGAAGACACTTGGAGGAGGCCGTACAGTTGCAGAGTACGAATGACATAAGGATGGAGTGGGAAGGACTGGTACAAGAAAGGTTAGAACCCCATAGGGCTACTGAGTTATTATTGATCATCCTAGTATTTATACGGATTGAAATTCTTCCACATTAGAGTGTTAGATCTGGGTTATCAAGAACATGACGAGGTGACATTACCATTTCACATATGTTGTAGTTTAACCCCAGTCAGCAACTAAGCACCACGCAGCCGCTCACTCACTTGCCCCCATGTAGGGGGATGGGGAAGGGGGAATAAAACTCATGGGTTGAGATAAAGACAGTTTAATAGGACAGAAAGAAAATAATAATCATAATAATAACAATCATAAAATGACAATAATAATAACAAAAGGATTCAAATACATAAAACAAGTGACGCACAATGCAATTGTTTACCACTCGACGACCGAGTTATACCCAGTTAGTTCCCGAGCAGCAATCTGCCCCTGCCCCGGCAAACTCCCCCCTGTTTATATACCGGGCATGACGTCACATGGTATGGAATAGCCCTTTGGCCACTTTGCGTCAGCTGCCCTGGCTGTGTCCCCTCCCAACTGCTTGTGCCCCTCCAGCCTTCTCGCTGGCTGGGCATGGGAAGCTGAAAAACCCTTGACCTAGTCTAAGCGCTGCTTAGCAACAACTAAAAGCATCAGTGTGTTATCAACATTATTCTCATACTAAATCCAAAACATAACACTATACCAGCTACTAGAAAGAAAATTAACTCTATCCCAGCCAAAACCAGGACAACATAACAGTAGATGATGTGGTAAAAAAGATCCCCGAGTAGAGAAAACACCTTTGAATAGAGAGGGTAACTGACATAGTGATTTAAACTCCAAATTTTAGAAAACAGAAATGCACATTTGTGGAGTTGATAGGCAAGGTACCAAACAGGCAGACAATGCTTGCTTTAGACTTAAGCAGCACTCAGGAAAAAACCCTGCTATTGAGGAGCTACTCTGCAACACTGGCCACACAACACTGAAATTCAGCATAGCCAAGTGCGGAGCTACACACATACAGAAATAAAAAAATATTTCTTTAAAGCAGAGCTTAATTTCAAAAAGAGGAAATACATAAAAATTAGGACTTGTTAGATAGAAATTAAAAGTAACTAAAGGATCAATTATTTAAGCACCATAGAAGTATTTTAAAGTCATCACATTTGAGATTCAAAATAAATAAATACATGCCACTTATTCTGAAAACAAGTTTGTTAGAAGAAATAAAAACAATCTGGTAAAACAAGAGACTAAAAGAAGCTATTTTAAGTAGGAAGACCTCCTTTTAAAGAAGAAGTCACGATTAAATGATGAAAATGGAAATCAGGATCAGTTCTGTAAATACAGAATACCAGCATAATGTAAAACTTTAAAAATTATAAATCATTTTATAAAAGGCATAAAAAATAGCAATAAATACCTTTTGAAACACGTGATGGGAAGAAAGCCTGAGAAAAAGTCTGCAAGACAGGCTTGAAGAAGACAAGACCATAGCTGAGATGTTAAATGAATTCTCTGCATCAGAGCTTAGTAGGATGCAGCTTAGGGTAATTCCAACTCTAAGCTCTTTCTTTTGGGGAAATGGGTGAGAAAAAGCATTTTAAATTGAGTACCGAATTAACATATAAAATGACCGGAAGCAGTCCACTAAACTCTGTTAATATTCTTCCACATGGAAATTCAATATAAAATTGCTCAACTATTAGCTGCGGTGTCTACCTATCCTATCAAGGAAATTGACTTCATTACCAGAGAAACAGAAGGTGGCAAATGCAGAACCACTTTTTTAAAGCGCTTTAAGACAGGCCTGGGTACCCACGTACAAAAATCCATACATCAGTAGAAATGATTTTAAAAATCAGAATAAGCAAACAGGCAGATCGTTATATAATGACTAAACCACATCTTGTTTCTTCAGAGGGAAGATAGACCCCACAAATTTATCAGAAGTCTTCAAAGGAATCAGTTTATGTATTTATAATAATGGTATAATTGATACTATGCACTTGCATTTCATCAAGCTTTTTTTGAAAATCACTGAAAGACCAAAAGCAAACAAACCAAGCTGATATATGACAAAAGAGGCTGTGCCTTTATAGGTTAATAATTCATTAGAGAATAGGAAAGAAAGGTTGGCAAGAAAATTATCAGTGAACACTAAGGGGATCTAGTCTGATCTGTGCTATTTCTTGACTTTGTAAATGCCGTATCAAAGAAAACATGGAATATAGAGAACTGACACAACTTTATAATAACATGAAATTTGGTGGCTTGTAAAAATAAAGACTGACTGAGAAAAGCTGCACAAGGATCTGATGATACCGAATGATCTGTTGGATGCAAGCATCAGTTCTGGACTCAAACATGGCCAAAACCCCAAAGAGGTTATCAGGAATTACTAGAAAAAGCAGAGAACAAGCCAACCAGAAAGCATCAAAATGACATTATATAACAAACAGCTATATGACCCCAAATTGAAAACTGTGAAGCTTTTGTCTCTCCATCTAGACAAAGATATAGTTGAATTGGAAAAAATATAGGAAACAGCAACAAGGTAAGCCAATGGTGTAAAACATCTTTGGAATATGGAAAGATTAAACAGACCAGGATTCTTCAGCCTGAAAAAACAATGTCTGGAGTACAACACAGAGCTATAAAATAATGAATGACAGACGTAGCAGGAGATTGAGGAAAGTATTATTCACGTTTACTAGCACATGAAAGCTGAACAACTAACAACATTTTCAGACAACTTGTGGACCCAGCAGCTTTTGTTTTACTAGGGATTTCAGGATGCTTTTTCTAGTCAGATTTTTAGGTCTGTCTATATGAAATGTCAAGTCTACTGCTAAATTTTGCCGATCTCATCACCAACCCTCTGAAGAAAAAAAAAAAAAAAAGACCACAGAAACTACAAAACTAATAAAACATGTAAGCTCTCAGATAAAGATGGGTATATACCAAGATTCATAATTATTCAGTGTCTCAGAGCATTTATTGACAAAAGAGTTGAAAAACCTCTACTCCTTTTCCCCCAGTGAAACAGATTAAGAAAATTTCTGATTTGGAGCTAGTGACATTTCATAGGAAATTGTTCATTAAAAAAAGAAAAAAAAACCAAACTTATTTTATTTCTAGATGATTTATTCATTAGCTTATTTTCCAACAGCTATACTGAACAAAAGAAATCTGAAAAACAATAAAAATGTAATTTGATTTCAAAGTTTCTCTTTGAAAAATGTCACCAAAAATGTTCCTTTCCCTTGAACAAAAAAGTGGTACTGACACTGATCGTTTTTCAAAAGGAAAATTTCTCCATAAATTTCACTAGTCAGAACCTGGGATTGTAACTGCAAAGTTATCTGGAAATCAAATACACACTTTGTACCACAAGCCCATTGGTTTCCTTCCACTCCTTCCTTGTGGACCATCCTTACAAACTGCGTCACACTTACAAAGCATCAGTAGCTATGTGGGCATCCGCGCTACTGAATAAAACGACTTATTTTAATAACGCCCTAGTTTCTTTTAATATATTCATTACTTCCAGTGGGTGTGTCTGCCTCAAATTCATCCAGAATTAAAGAATCAAGCTGAAAAACGTTACTTGAATGTTTTTACACAGCTTTTCCAAAGAACTCCTGTGTTTTCACTAGCTCTGAAGGCTTTCGGATGCTCCCCCAAGGAGCCATACATGGCAGACACACTACCAACCATCTCCCCGGGTGGGCTTCCCAGGCAGGAGCTCCTGGGCAGCCACCGCCAGGACACAGCGCAGTTGTCATTACAACCACAGCGTCACCTCGACCTGGACCCTCCGCAGACCGGCTTTAGCCCCATCGCTGAGTTGACAGCACACGGGAAAGTACCACGCGCAGCAGCTCTCGGGAACGTGCCATTCAGAGCCAACTTTTTCTGAGGTCTGCAGCCCAAACGGTACTTCCACTTCCAAATCCGAACAGAGAGCACCACAGTGGAGAACACCCCGGTCACCAGGCCCCGACAGCTACCAGCCTTCCCGTACCCTGTGGGGAGCAGCTGGCAGAAATCAGGAGGGCCAGGGCAGACTCTTAACGTTAACAATAGCTACCGTTCTCTACTAAAGAAAAACAGAACTGAACATTTTAAATGGATGAACTCTTCTTTCATTTTTATGTACCGTAACGGTACACAGAAAAGACACGGTTTATTTCTAAAGTCACCCTTTGCATTAATTTTCACCAAAATTGGGTCGAATATCACCAAGTATACACTTCCTTATCATAAGCACCCAAGGCGTGATCTGATTACACTGAATAAAAACTCCCTCAAGCATCTTCAGATGTTGCCTACAGCAAGTTCCAAGCCTGGTACTTAAGACAATGCATGAGCTGATACCTACCCCCATCTAGACAAAGCAAATGAGGCCACAGAGCCAGGGAGACCTACCTGTGAGCTCTGCCATATCAAAAAGAAATTGATCTGGAGGGACTTTGGGTCTCATTGACTATCAAACATTACAAATTCCTTTGGTTGTTGGAGACTAACCTCATCTGTGCCCTAGAGATCCTATTCATTATGTATTAATCTCTCTTGTATGAGTTCCATGAGCTTTGTTAAACTATTCCTCTCCCAAACTACCATAAAAATAAGAGATTGCTAGCCCCCTAGACAAATAGAAAAACTCCAAGTTTTGCCAGCTGAGTTGGGGGTCTCTTTAAAGGAGAGACCGTATCATTTGTTAGCTTTGGTTTAGCACTCCGTTTCCTGATTCCTTACAAAACACTAATCTCAAATCAAACATCCACCAGGAACTTTGCAAACCATCCAAATTTATCACTCACACAATCTACAATTCTAAACTAGATTGGAGGGGGGATGAGCAATCAATCTTGGTAATTACCTTCAATCAATTAAAACAGATTACTGTTATCTCAAGCAGGGATGTTTAGTTTGTTGTGTTTTTTTTTTTAACTCAGAAGTAAAATGTCTTAGTTACGTAAAACACCCTAAAAAACCCAACTGTCTATTACATAAACCTTACATTTGTAAATACAAAAATAAAATTTATGCTCATATAATCCAAAGGGATTGAGAGGTGAAAGAGTCAAAGAAAAAAGGCAAGACAATGAGAATGTTTAAAACTGGGACTCAGTCTTTTAATTCATATGATTCCATATGTCCTCCTAGGTTTTTTATGACATTGTCTTCATTTCCACAGCTTGCTTTGACTAACACGCACTCATCCAGCACTTGTGTAAGCAAAGATTTCTCCATGTTGGCCAAAGAAACTGGAAAGGATTGTAGCATGACCTACTGTTTACTTGTTAGGTTGATGCTATACTGGTTTTCAAATAGCCACTTGGACTCCTGCAAAAGTCTAACAGCGATATAAACAAACCCAGATGGCATTGTTTTGACATACATAAAATCTTGAATCTGCCATCACAGTGATGTGAGAAATCTCTAGCTTTCCACTATCCAATTAAATAAAAATATCCTATTTTTAGTACTCAGGCAGATGCATGCACAGCTATCACCAGGGAGATCTCCAGGGCATTTTAAACTCTCTCCAAAGATCTAGAAATCCTGAAGTTTAGGACATTTTAAACAACTGACATGAATCTCTAGGAAAGAATACTGGGGAAGTGAAAGCTTCAGAATAAAGGGATATGCACTGAAAAACTGGCTTCTTCCCATCACAAATTTCTCAAAGTGTGATATGCTGTTTCTGTTCTCGGGCAAGATGTCAATGAACACTCCTAACAGCCAGTTGCAGCACTGACGGTACCCACCTCTTCCTCCTGCCTGAGCCTGACGGGTTGAGACCGTTTTGAATCACCGAATCCCTTCCCCTCCATCTTTTTTTTCCTACTGTGATGATTTTACAAGGCAGTTTAATGAAATCTACAGATATTTGAAGCCGCAAAGCAAAACAACTTTCAGATAATTCCTGCAGAGTTTTCTCTACCTCAGCAGTCTCATCCTAATAAATCCCTATTTGCTACTGAAGTGTGCTTGAATGTTTGCACCTCTCATTCACAGGAGGGACCCTTGGGACTTCTGGTAGTGGACACTACCAGAACAACCCTCTGCTTCCTAGGGCATCCCATGTCTCCTTGCTACAACAATCTGACCTTTTCAGTCCTGAAATTCCAGGCTGTTTGGGGCAGACCCCCACCCAGGAACGTGGCCTGTAGCAATATGTGCAAATATACGCATCTTTGCATCCCCTTTCTGGGAACTCACATAAACCCTAGTGTTGAAAGACCCATAACAATTAGGATAATTGACATTACATCCTATCTTTCCTTCCTTCTAATCTGGCAGAAAAATCATCTGGCCCCAGAAGCAGTTAATAATACAACACCACAAAGTGATTTGTGTCTGTAATAATAATTTCCTCAATGCATCATGGGATGAATGTGTTTAATTGAATTATATAAAATGGGAAGGTTTTTTCATTTGTTTGATTGTTAGCCTTTCAAGTTTTTTCTGTGTTTGCTTGTGCTTGTTAGTTTTAAATATTGGATGAAGGAAACAAATTAAACAAGGAAAAAAAATGAAATAAGGAAACTCTGATGTTGGAAAAAGAATACCAAGTTTCTCGCTATTCAACCATTTATCCCAGATGATATGACAGCACACTGATAAGTGTTTCACCAGAATACAGAAACTCCAAACCAGAAGTCAGGTTGCATTCTGCTAGGAATTTCAAAGAACGATCCCTCCCCACAAAATGCTCCCAGTCTACATCAACAAAACAAAAGCTTGACTGCACAGAACTTTCATCCCTACTATTATAAGAGATAACTGAACCGCAGAGAAACTTGCCCAAGGTGAGGACAAGAGCTTGTAGCAGGATGTAAAAATCAATCCTTTGCCGCAAATCACAACCTACTTAAATAAAAATCAAAACCAGAGTGCATTTTTAAATGTCTCCTTGAGAGGATCAAAATTCAAAACTAAATATTTTGGAAGCTGAGAAAGTCTAGATAATATCTCTGATCAGGTTTCTCACCTCGAAAAGCAGGAAGGATTGAGCAGTGCAGTAAGGACCTGAAGTTTGCCTCAAATCCCAACCCCAGTGAAATCTAACAGGTTATGTCAGCATACTAGTGGGCATGCCAGTAAATTTTAATTCACTTAGAGTTTGAACACAGGGTTACAGCAAGAAGAAAGTTTAGGGAAAAAAATTCTTCTTTAGTCTCCACTTCTGCCTTGAGTCCTATATTTGCTATTTACACTTGTCTACCACTTAGTGCACCATTAGCAGCAATTGCTTCTAGAACAACGGTACACAACCTATTTCTGCTGAAGGTACTGATGAGGGTGCTTGCAAATAATTGTAGGAGTCTTGCCACTCCACTGAAACCAGAACATGAAGACTGAAATACATCTTAATATAAACAGGGTAGAGACATCCTCTGACTCTATGTAGCTTAGAGCCTCACCAACAGCTTGGGATTTGAAGTAACACAATAACCAGGAATTGAAATTGATAGTCTTTGATTTTAAGAAGACGAAACTATATATTGCTTGAACTTTAACACAAAGCCTCAGTGAGTGGCTAGCATAACTACTTCCAGCCAAAAATATCACAGTGACAGTATCTTGTTTCTTAAATGTGCTACTGTCAGTAACTGCCCCACTATGAGCTCATCAGAACATAATTAATGTCAGCTTGGAACTATGAGCTTATTGTCCTTTTTAGGCTATTGTAACTACCTTTTAATTCCTTTCCATGCTTTGCTGCGTTGCCTAGATATGTAAGGAGAATAGGAGTCTCTCATCTATTTCAAGAAGTCCTAGAGGGACAGCCACTTCTTGTATGACAAACTGCACTGTGTTCTCTTCAATAGGAATGACAGCATAATACTGTAAAGGATCCGCAGCTTGGCCCCGATCTCAGTCTCATACATAACCTTCTGAATGCTTGCTCGGAGGAATGTGGATCTTACAGGGCCTGAAACATGACCCAGACTAAACAAATCAAGGTATTGATACTGATGCTCAAAAGAAGAGTACAAGAAAGTTCCAAAAGCTTTAGAGGGGAGGGAGGTGGGATGGATGTGTAGTTGGCATCAAAGCTCCAAAATTCCTAGCTGTGAGAATCATACCTAACCTATACTGAGGAGTCAAAAACCTGTATTGAGGAGTAAAAGTCTGCCCTATTATCTGCAATGTTATTCTAGGTCACTGAAAATTCTGCCCATCAGACTCTCTACTGATGTCCAACTCTACCATTATCAAGTGCTGGAAGTATGAAAGCCATTTCATAGATGCTTGCAACAACCACTGGCAAGGCTGTTTATGCATCTACTGTACGACTGACTTGTCTCGATCGTGCTGACTCAATGTCCTCCACCAGCCCCCATGAAGGCTCTGCCAGTCCTTGCCCTTCAGGCTGTTCACTGCAGGAGGCTGTAGAAACACTTGGATTTGCAAGGCAAGATGGGTTGAGAAGGAGCAAAGGACACTATTCAGCAACAAGCAGGGGCTAACACACTGCTATGAACGCACAAAGCCGGCTCACCTCTCAAGCTGCTCTGGATGACAACACTCACAGACCCACGCTACAGCTGCTGAATATGTATACAACATTACCTCCTGAGAACATGATTAAAGAGTATAGTTAAAATGATTCTCAGCAATACATTGTTTCATTACTGAAATTCTGCTCATTTCACTGGGACATATTTTAATCCACACTTGAAGTTTGGTTTGGCATTGCTACAAACAGAAGACACTGCATGTTGTAATCACGATTCTCCATGTTTGTGTGTGTGTGTGTGTATGCAAAATGAAAACTGGTTTCATACACACATAAACTCTCATGCCTTCCACTTCATGATTCAGAACTGTATTTCTTCAGTCACAATCATAATGTTTTGGGTGGATGTGGTTGTTAAAGTAACATGCAATTTAAGAAACGGCACTGTAGCAAAGTAGCTTCCTGTTAAAACAAACAATTCACACTGCAGATGATAAAGATGCTCTTGGAGTCTATTTTTAGAAAAGCAGCAATACTGCTGAAATTGGCTTTAGTGGTGAATAGGTGTATTAAAATGCACTCAGGTAAGCAGAGGAGATGGACAGCAAACATTTTAAAAAAATGGGACAGCTTAAATTCCATAATGCGCAGAAAGGCAGACAGGTAGTATGCGTTTTTCCACAATTGCTTTATCCTCCATTGTCCCTTGAAATAGTGTACCAGAAAATGTATCTAATTTATTGCAGTAATATGACACTTCACACTGAACAGCAAGTAGAAAGGCTCTCTCAGGCACCAAAATTTCCAAGACAGCAGCGTGCTCATTTCATCTATCCCACAAACTTCCTGTTTATGACCCTGGTAGCTACATTTTTAAATCTGGAGTCTCAATTTCTTCTGTTTCAGTACTCAGCGTATCTTAAAGTAACTCTGTTTTGTCCTTAATGACTTGCCAAGTCTGCATAATGCTCAGGAATGAATACAAAAGCATGAATTAGATTTAATATTATTACAGATAGTCAGGAAATGATATTTCCTCTCACAAGCGATCTCTGCTAACAGCCCAGCCTGTGCTGTACAAGTCCTCAGGTACCCACAGAAATTATATCCTTTGTATGCCATTGAACTACTTATTCTGACACTATAATCACTGAACTCCAGCTCATCTCGGGTCACACAGGAAGATGGCTAATTCAGCATTCCCGTGTAGTATCCTTCCAAATGAATGCCACAAAGTGACATGTTTGGCTGTTGCATCTCCAGCCAAGTTCAAGCCACTGTGATCCCACTGAAGTGAGGAAAAGAGCACGTGAACCTCCAGCCTTTACTGAAGAAATTTGTCTGTGTCTCTCCCAAAAGCATCATCTTACTCCTATCAAATAGTATTGTGTTTTCTCTTTTTATTTTCTAAAATTAAAAAAAAAACCCAAACATTATTTCCCTTGACAGTGAGAAAAAGCATTTTACAATAGATTCTAGATATGATTAACTTTGGCATTTGCCAGTTAAGATGCAATACACAACCAGACTGAAATATTTCAGAACTAGCCATTGCAGTATTTAGCAGATTAAATGCTAGAAGGAAAGTTCACCAGTTTGTAGTTTAACACACCTGGGCTGCTCACAGGCTGGGCACAGTCTGGTGAGTTCCGAAGTGCACTCGCCAAGCTCCTTAGTCCATGTCACTAAGTCCTTGGCCTTGTCTCAAAATGCTGTACTGACTGCTTACCCATCCTTCCCCTGCTTCTGCATCCCACTTGCCATGACGAAGAAACTTAACTGCATAAACCGTAAGAAACTTCTAGCATGCTCTAGGATCCAGGTCCCTGGATTGAACAACACAGCACACCAAGACCCGAAGAGCCACATGTTATTTTTTTGCTGCTTAATCCAGACAGTCCCTGAGTCCTGGTTCTGCATCTGTCAAAATA
Organism: Haliaeetus leucocephalus; assembly: GCF_000737465.1. NCBI lineage: Eukaryota > Metazoa > Chordata > Aves > Accipitriformes > Accipitridae > Haliaeetus > Haliaeetus leucocephalus. The sequence goes on from NW_010972437.1 coordinate 20,070,076, forward strand.
GGGGTAATAATACCTTGTCAGTCTTTTTCACCTACTTACAACTACTCTTAAGCAGAAATCATCTCACCTGATGGATGTTTATGGTGTATGGCAGCACACAGTTCTGATGTTAGCTGAGAACTCTTTATATACTTCTGTAAAAATGCTATAAAGTAATAGTAATGTAAAAACATATTATCTCTCTCCCTCTCAATAGAAAACCATTATCCGCAGTCCACCACGCAATTACCCCTAATTGTAGGTGTCAAGAAACTTGAGACCACTGATAAGTGCTAAAAACTTAAGAAATATTCCATAATTAAATGCACAAATGGTTTCCAAGGTATACAGAAACCATAATGGCTACATAGTGGAGGAAATAATGGATAGAGGAGTCGTGAAGATACTAAGCTTTAAGAATATAAACAGCTTGTAAAAGGAAATTAATGGACTGGGCAGATTTTTATATATTCCTCCCTCCCCCCCCCAAAAAAAAATTAAGAAAGAAAAATCTCTACTTTTAGAACCTGCTTGGGTGTTGCATAATCTTTTTATAGAGGAAATTTTAGGGGGGGGAGTCTCTCACCTATAAATGAAGTGAATCAGCATTGGTGATCTCATGATGATGCAGCAATACTGTATTATTTCCTGTCACATGAAGAGTTAGAATAATTAAACAAACAGGCTCAGACGCCAACATATCACCTAAAAAGCACAGACTCTTTAGTTATTTTCAAAGAGAGACTTCAACTATTTTTTGGTAGGGCTAAATAAAATATGCTGGGTTCAAATGACATATGCTTGTTTAAACCTGGAATAACTTTTATTTCTTTGGCAAGATAAATCTGCTGCTTACCTGGCTCGAAGTTGAAATTACTGACACAAGTTGGAATGCCACATTTCAGTAGATTTAAGTGTAATCCAGAGACTGTTATTGTTCTTCTCTGTAGCTGCTCTGTGCGCTTTTGATTGAAGGCAGAATTGCTAGCAATTAGCATGCTAAATTCTCCATCACAGATTAATCCTTTCCTTCCCCACTGGACAGAATTTACTTTTGTAAGGAGGCATACTAGAAAGGATAGTGAGAGCACCTCTGAGGATTACATTCCCCTTTGGATCTGTTCTCCTAGACCTTGCTCATAGATAAAGAACAGATTATTCAAGTGGTTTATCCAATCCAAAAGATTGCAGAGTTCATAGAGCTGGCCAGAAGAAACAATGCCATTTTACTCTGGCCATTCTCTTTTCAAAATTGTCACCTTGCTTCTGTGGTCTTTCTGAAAAACCTCTGATCTAGTTTTTCAGAACCTTTTACCAATGGTCAGACAAGGAAAAACAAGGTGCTCTTGCTTGTTGCAGACATTTAAAAGCAGCAGATATGGGCCTCTCACCCTAAGTTTTGAGCCACGCAAGACTCAATGACACTACACACAGGTATTGTGTAGAATTGTTTGGGTTTTTTTTAAAAGCATGGGCATACAGATATCTACATGCTTGCACACCAACGCATGCACACCCATCCATCCACCATCCTTTGTAAAAAATATTAAGGCTGCCAAACAGGTATTTAACAAGCTAGGAAATGTCAGCACTCAGTGCCATAGAGACTACTGTGGACTCCTCCCCTCCTCTCTATTACGTGGTCATTTATTATTTCTGCAGGACCCCAATTTCAGTTAGCAGTGAAGAATGTTCCTAGAAAGCTCTACTGTTACATGCAGTTCCTCACTAAAGCAGGTGTTGCCTTCTAACACCTTCCTCCTTGCAGAACTTGGGGGGTCAGCAGTAAATGAGCAAGAGGAGAGGAAGCCAGAAAAAAGTAACAGTTTCATTCATAAAGCCTGGGAGGATACACTTTAATCCCACCTGCACCTCAGAGGCAGATGGAACTACCAATTATGAGATACCAGTTTTACGGAGACAAATTATAGGTAAAAGACAATAAAGAGTTTTGTTCAAAAATACTGTTTACATTTAATCAAAAAATGGCAATTCATGGGAAAAGTTCCTACAGTCCACTGTGAGCACAAGTCAGAATAACTGGTATTTTAGGGCTGTCAACCACAATTTTGGAATTTTAGGCTCACAACCTTATTGACCCTTTTTCACACCTGGAATGTGGGCATTTAAATGGAAATGGAAGGACCATCCGGAACCCTGTTTTGAATTGTGGCTTAAGAGATAGAGAGCTGGCTCACTTCATTTAGTGCTGGTGCCTCCATTCCCTTCCTTTAAACACTAATCCTGTTATTAAGAGATTCATCTGGAAGCGAGAGACACCGTCAGAGTGTTCCCAATGACAGGTCACTTCTGCCTCTCAGGCAACTATTGATACTACTTTGCCATAAATTATTTGGGTGAGGCCACCTTGTGGAAAGGGTACAATTGCAGGAAAACCATGCAGATGGAAATGCCAAGAAGAAGGAGCAAGTATGACTCTCCTCATCAGCAAAAGGTTCAGGCATGAGTATGCTTGTATACCACTCAGTAATTTCTAAATGCAGAACAAGCATTCATTCCTGGGAATAGAGAAGGTATGTTTATTTTGATAGCTATCTCTCACTATCACCAGGTTTGGTCTTTCTGATTCACAGCAACAATTTTAAATGCAGCTGTCTACTGCATTAAGATAGCTGTTTAGTGCCTTAATGACGTGGCTAGGGAGGCAACATCTCTCCCTGGCTCAAGGCACGTTCTTGCTCTCACTTGTTTTTTTCTTTGAACAGGTCAAAGTCTTGTTTTCAGCCTATGCTAGGTGGGGGAAAATAAAAATCTATTTAAAATACTGTGATCTGATTTTCTTCACCAGGTAGTATATGCAACTGAAGTAAACTGAAATTTGTCTTCAAATGCATACAAACTGCTGAAGGACAGTTTTATTTGCCTTAAACTAAGCTTCCAAATTAATGTATGTTTTTTCTTTGTGACACAATTCACTGTCTGAAAAATCATAATAACCCATCATACCTTTTGGGTGGTGTGAAAATAAACAAATATTTGTGAAATAAAATTTCTTGTGAAGTGTACTTCAGAATTTCCCATCAAGAAATGAATAATAATGTTTTTGGAGCCAGGTTTGAAGAGTATACAGTGAATAAAACTTAAGGATGCATATTAAGGAGAACACAAAATATTGACTAGTTGCTCATTAATTAAAGACTCTCTGGTTTCTATGCTGGAAGGATTGGAGGATGCTGTGCAAAAAATAGTTTGTGATCAGGTAATTAAAGGCCTTCCTACTGCATACACATTAGGGGGTCTAATTAAGTTTGCAGTGACATTTTCTATCCTTCAGGTTTCTAACTTCACAGCTTAATAATGTTCTTTTAACATTTCTTCTTCATTTGTAATAGCTCTCTACTATGCCCCGACAAAACATTTATACATTAAGATGTTATATATAAATGCCTCTACTTTTGATATAATTTTTTTTTAAAGAATTTCTCAGTCTTTATACCACAGACATAAAATGAAATATGTAGCACTTTCTTGCCTACCAGGAGATTCAATACCTCATTTTTTCCCCAGACACTTTGAGCGCTTAGAATGTGCTGTGGGTTCTCCATATTCAACTTCACTCCAGCTTTGGACTTAACAGCTAAAGAGCTCTGTTAGACAAGAAACAAAGTTGACATCTGTACCACAGATCTGTAGATAGGTGGGATTATCATAGAAAACAGCCATTTCCCAGACTTATATAAAACTCTACTCTCCTCAACAGAGCACTCTGCTTTTCTTATGAGCCTGGGCAAGCCAGGTAAGAACTGGGAAATCTTCAATCCCACTTTGCTTCTTTCCTCCCTCTTTTACAGAACCAGACAGTTTAAAGCAAAGAGCATAAATTTAAATGTAAAGTGTGCAGACACGGGAATCCTCTAGTGTGTGAAACGCTCGTGCCCCAGCTCTGCTTCTTTATCCTAATAAAGAGTGAAGTTTTTCTTACTAAGACTTGAAAAGCATTCAGTCATACCCAGTTATACCCTAAGAAACATGAGGATACAGACCTCAAAACAGAGGTAGCACTTGTGCTGATGAACAGCATTTTTTACTACTGTACTTAAAATCTTCCCTCTTTCCATGAGCTCTGCTTTCCTCCAGACACCCTGACAGGGAACAGGTACCGGCAGCCAACGGGCCGGGACACCCTGCCTTTTCCTCTGCCACATTCGGAGGGGCTGAGGATGCCCCGGCCGTGCACTCAGTGCTACTGGAGAAATACAAAGTATTATAACTAGAATCCACACCTCTTCTCCATAACCTCCATCCTTCCCCTAGGAGTAATAGAACCAACCGCCACAGCGTAAAGTACAGGTTACGTATACATTAGAGAAAGCAATGCTTATAAATTACCTCTTCTCTGCAGTGGACAGTTTAAGCCACCACATCTTCTTATCACTAAGATTTTTCTCCATCTAATTCTATTTGCTGTTCCTCGGTGAATATCAACAATAACTCATTTAGTTTTAATGACATTAAAAGTAGAGCCTGTCCTTGAGATACCACCTAATTTTTCTTTATGAAAGCCAACATAAATTCTATGTATGAGGTCTCTGACAGCCTGGTAATAGAGGTGTTGTTAAAGTGAGCTAAAAATACAAACTGAGAAAAAAAAAAAGTATCTTTCAGAGGAATCGTTAGAGAAATTGATGAAGCCTGTTTGCTTTCCTTGTAATCTCTGAGGACACATTATGTATATAAAGCATGGAACTAACACTAAGTCTGTCACACAAAGATACTAGTTGAACAGATCTTGACCTTTCCTTCCATCTATGCAATAAAGATAAAGGTTATTACAGGAGTTCTGTGAGAGCCCCTTATTATAGTTATCTCACACTTCATATGAGAGTTAGTAAACTTGTAGCTATTTTTTTCCCCTCTAGGCATCCCCCATGCGGGGGGCAGGGCAGAAATCTAGCCCTTAGGTCCTAGCTCAAAATGCATATAATTAAAAGAACCAGACTAACATTGCCTAGGCAACTAGTTCTGCTATTTCCTAACTTTCTGCTTGACTTTATAGCCTTGCTTTGTACATAGTTGTACATAGTTGTGTGTTTGAATGTAATTATTAATAGATTTGTGAGTTTGTGATATGCACACCTGAGTGTTCCCTATTGCGGTGAGTGAATTTATCACTCATCAATAACAAAATTAACAGTACAGTCCTGAACTATGCATAGGGTCTGAATAGAAACAACACTGAAATCTATAGGGAGCTTTTTACACATGTAATATAGGTTGAGACACTGTTTCACTGATCTCATGATGTCAGAATACTTTCACGCTCTCAGGAGATTTTCTTACAGGGATTTGAGACTTCTCTGCAATATGGCAGAGAATGGGGTGAAGAAACAGAATTGCCATGATAAACTGAGATATGGAGAACAGGAGCTGAAAACAGAGAAGGTGCATCATAATAACCGAACTGCAGAACTGCTCAATGCAGCGTGGTTCCAATGCCAGAGATTTGTCCACTGTCATTTCAATATGGGAAATGCCAGTCTACACTTTCTCTGAAGAAGATGCCCCAGTCCTGGGCAAGGACATTCCTCAAATTGATTAAATACGAACATAAAATTTCCATCCACATGTAAAGCAATGCAAACCTCCAAATGCTTCATAATGAAAAAAAAAAAAATCTGCTTAGTGGAAAGTTTCATGGGAGAGAGAAAACACCAAATTTGCACATTTCTCAGGAGTAGCTACCAGAAGAGAAAGTATAAAAGAGATGCACACCCAGGCTGTGCTTAAGCAGACCACCTGATGCAAGACTTTGGTTCTTCTGATACCACATGCATCGCTAACACGTTGATTTTGCTCAGCACTTTTATGTGTTTAAGTTACACGTGTATCTCAGGAATACAAGATTACCATTACAGTTTATCCTGTGTAGCTTTAACTTAAGGTAATAACAGGAAGAAAACTCAACATTCATGGGGCAATTTTCTTGCATCTTCTTCTTGTTCTGTCATCTCTAACCGCTCTCCTCAGGGAAAAAAAATATACATTTGTGGAATTTTTTTTTTAAATCTATTTTATCAAGAACATTAACTACATTCTTATATTTACTGTCTGTGGGACAAAATAAATCATCATATTTACATAAAATGCTGACGAGTCACAGAGTTGGTTCCTGGAGCAAATCAAAATCTTGTAGTATCTCAGTGGTATTATTTCACCGTCATAAATGTTATGCATGACACTATAGTTTGCCACATACACATCAGCCCACAATAAGGAAAGGGCATTTTTGAAGTTACCAGTCATGACTGCTAATAGACTCTTTTTACAGAAATCTCTACTGGAGTCTGAAAATGCAAATACAGATGCTCTGTCTGAACTGCAGAACAAATGACCCTCACAGGCAGCCCCACTGTCCTGTCCGGGACTGCTGGTTGTGCACACTGGGGGGGACTTTTTGGAAGATACTGTGTGCCCCTCCAGGCCAATGCACACAGATTTCCAGTGGCAATAAGCACTCCAGGAAAGATCATAGGGAGGAGGACAACATGGCTCAAACTAGATATTCGGACTAGACAAAGCCAGGGTGCATGGGTGGATAAGCTTTACAGTTTCTCCGAAGTCCTGCATTTGGGGTGACTGGAAAACCGTGGGAAATCTCTTAGTCCATGTCCCTCTCAAAAAAGAATCAAATACATTAGTTTCTTTCATCATAAAGGTCTAATCTGTTTGTAAGAACACTGATGGGGGCTTCTCTTAGCTTCCTGAACTAAAAGCTAAGAGAAAATAGAATTAGGCTTTGAGCACCCATCCAGCTAAACTGTGATTAGGCATGGAGTAGTAGCTGATGAATAAAATACTCCATTAAGAAACATTGAGTTGTGTACTTGTATTTGACTTTAGCTTTCTGTAAGACTTCAGGAAAGTCTTTTTTCTGCTTGTGCTCCAGTTTCTCCAAGTTTGGTTCTTGCCTACCCCTTACTGGGTAGCAACAGTAACAAAGTACTGAGCTTTGCAGTAACAACGCTTACACATCTGTTTAGAAACAATTGTATTTGTGTTACTGAAAACAATTGCACATAGTGTAGATGGAAAGTCATGCCTGCAAACAGAACACAGTACTTCTGGAAAAGATAAAGGTACACTGTAAAAAAACCAAAAGTAAAGTGGATTGAGAGCAGCCCTGAGGAAAAGGACTTAGGCGTGTTGGTTGACAAGAAGCTCAACATGACCCAGCAAAGTATATTTGCAGCCCAGAAAGCCAACGTATCCTGGGCTGCATCAAAAGAAGCGTGACCAGCAGATCGAGGGAGGTGATTCTCCCCCTCTGCTCTGCTCTCGTGAGAGCTCACCTGGAGCACTGCGTTCAGCTCTGGGGTTCCCAACATAAGAAGGACATGGACCTGTTGGAGCAGGGCCAGAGGAGGGCCACAAAGATGACCAGAGGGCTGGAGCACCTCTCCTATGAAGACAGGCTAAAAGAGATGGAGTTGTTCAGCCTGGAGAAGAGAAGGATCCAGGGAGACCTTATAGCAGCCTTCCGGTACCTAAAGAGGGCCTACAAGAAAGCTGGAGAGGGACTTTTTACAACGGCATGTAGCGACAGAACAAGGGGTAATGGCTTTAAACTGGAAGACAGTAGATTTAGATTAGATGTAAGGAAGAAATTCTTCACTGTGAGGGTGGTGAGGCACTGGAAGAGGTTGCCCAGAGAGGTTGTGGATGCCCCATCCCTGGAAGTGTTCAAGGCCAGGTTGGATGGGGCTTTGAGCAACCTGGTCTGGTGGAAGGTGTCCCTGCCCATGGCAGGGGGGGGGAACTAGGTGATCTTTAAGGTCCCTTCCAACCCAAATCATTCTGTGATTCTATGAAGTGCATATCAAAGATAGAGTATCTAATTATCTCAAATAAAGATTTGGTACTGCACCAAGTTATTGTTGTAAAATGTGACTTTCATGAATGTAATCTGGAGAAAGTGGGTAGAAAAGACCTTAGAAACAAATTTCTAATGGTGAGTGAAAGAACTGTTCTGCCAAGAGCCAGTAATTTTCTCCGAGTCTGCAAACACTAGCATTTTAATAGCCCAGATGAATAATAAACTTTGGCAGGTTTGGGGAGGTGGGGTGGAATTAATGTTAACTCCTTTCTGAAGGGATTTTTTTTTACCCTCTGTTTTGTCATGGGTACTAAAAGGTCAGATCCAGCCCTGATCCCGAGCATCATTACATGTTTCCTAATGCTTCCAGGCCGCTCAGATCATGAAAACTAAGAAAAACTTTACAGCTAATGTGCATGTTACTTCTGAGAGTATCTGATAGCCTCAGAAAGAGGAAACATCCCTCTTGGACACCTGGCAAGAATGCATTATAAAACTAGACCTGCCTGAATCTGGGCTAAAATTCAAGCAAATTTTGTGAAGTCATGCTGCAGTAATCCCTTACACAGAAGAATATTAATTTGAAAGTTGGTGATTAGCCAGCGGTGATGCAGGAAAGTTGAAGGTCATGATTTTGCCCAGAAAGCGAAAACCAAAAATTAAAACAAAAAAAATTAAAAAGCCCCTCTGTCTTTAGGAAACTCCAGGACATGTCAAAACTTAAACAAAAAAATATAAAGGATCACAAATAAAAGGTAAGAAGAGACAGAGATATTTTTGTACTACTGGTAAAGCTTGCAATGTTTATTTTCTAAAGTGAATAATAAGGAATTATTTGGAATTCTGGATTCATAATTTACTAATAGCACTGCAGGGCTACATGTTAAAAATTGATAATAAGGTATATTCATCAATACAGTAATGAATTTAAGAGGCAGCATGTAACTTAGGATCCTCCCAATTAGGTAGCCCTAACATTTTGTCAACTCAGCAAACCTTTTTTTCCTCCCTTTAATTTTAAATTAAAAAAAAAAAAAGAAAGAAAAAAAAAAAAAGAAAAAACTCATCTGCAATGTTTGCAGCCCAAAAGCATAAAACTTACTAAACCACCATATTATCTATTTTAAAAATAAATAAAAAAATAAATAAAGCTTTTCTCTTTGATCAAAACATGAAATAGAGTAAAAGTTAATACCAATATACAATAGACTTTTAAGGATCTCAAAAGCATCCATGCACACAATAGGATCCTTTGGGGTGCTGTATTCTCATCAGCCAATACTGGTGTATTGAGTACAACTCCCATCTTCCTCCAAGTCCTACCTCTTTGGCCAGGACACTTGTCAGGACCTTCCTAAAGGAAATTCAAGGTATGTCTCACTCCTGTACAAATGTTTTCAATGCTGAGAGCAGCTTAAAAACTGGACAACATGGCCACTAGATCTTGATAGTGATGAAGTTACCAGGGCTCAGGACTGATATTGGAGCAACCAGAAACCAAGCTATTACCAAAGCTCAAAGAAAGCAAATTCAGACTAAACTATGTCATATTAGCACATGAATAGCATTATTCTGTATGTACTTCCAAAGAGTTCTCTAAAGATTTACTTGCTGTGTAGCAGGTCCTCAAGAGCCGCAAACATTACTAGAAAATTGCAGCACACAAGGACCAGTGAACACTAGAAGTGACCCTTGGGATCACAGAATGAATCCCAAGGTCCAGTATAACAGACACAAATAAAAGCTTTACTTACAGCTTTCTTTTTGAGAGAAGTAGTGGACCAGAATTTTCAGTTGTATCCTAAAGTCAAAGGAAGATGAAAAAAAAACTCTCTAGGTACATAACTATGTCCTCTAGCACATTAGGATACAGTGACTTTCAGAGAACTAAGCTTGATGAAATTGAGAATTTCTTTCTTGTTTTTTTTATTCCTGAAAACTTAAGTTCATGCTGTTTCTTACAGGACTGGCACCAAAGTATTCCCTTTGCTACTTAAGTAGCAAAGTATATTTTTTTGTCTGCACTACATTAATGTTTAGTAACTAAGCAGCAACAAAACCTGCGCTATAAAAGTTAACAAAAACACTACAACAAATAGTATGTATGGAAATTACATCCAGCAAAACTTTGCAAGAAAGACTAAATAATAGAAGCAGCAAAGCTACACTGAAGGTTGTAAAAAAAAAAAAAAAAAAAAAAAAAGAAAGAAAGGTAAAAGAAAGAGGAAGGGGTTCTAGCGAAGGAGCTCTGTCAAACAGTCTCTATAAGCAGGGAAGATGACTCATTGGTCTAAATAAACACTAAACTGTGCTGATCTCTACGTGAAGCAAACACCTTCATCAGCACAACCTCCACTATACCCCCCAATAGGACCTATTTTAACACTTGCAATTTTTCTAGCTTTCATTTTTATATATAGTTCTTTCATTTTCATATATAGTTTAGCATTTTAATGAATGAGCAGCCCCAGGAGTATGGTGCCTTGCTTCACAATATTCTGCTCATCCCTCTTAAAACAAACACCACCCCCCCCCAACAAACACAACCCCCCCAATATATTAGAAGTACAGTTTTAACAGATTTCTTACCTTCCCATTCCACCTATCTCAACCGTATGCAAGTTGAAGGGATTTTATGCTAGCCTAGGTGTTTTGCTTAGTGTCATCGGCCATCTCACACCTCAATATGCCACAAAGGCCCAAGTCGTCAGTGTCTGCAGCAGATTTTTAAAGAAAAGGCCATGTACAACACTGAATTAGTCCTGAAACATACACTGATTAAGCAGCCTTTGCTCCAATCTTGCTCCTGAACGTCAGCCCTGCTAATTAGTAAACTCAAGCAACTAAGCACCCACCCCTAACATGCTCTTCTCTGCCTCTTCCTGGGAAGTGCAAGGGAATGAGTAGTCGCATGAGTGGCAGCTCATATTTGAGATAAAAACAAACAAGGAAACAAAATAAATGGGTTTTGTTCCCTTATATATACTTTTAAAATGCTCTGATCTACCACCTAGAAAGGAGGTTCCTCTGGAACCCAGCAGAGGAAAAGGCCAAATGACAGTTCAGGATGGTATGAGTGCAAAAGCAACCTGCACAAATTAACTCCGAAAGTTTTGCAGTGAGCTCTGGAAACCAAGACGCTGAAGGACACAGCTGCAGCTCCCACAGCGAGGAGGCTGACGGAGGAAACCATTTATGCCGCTTAGTAAGACGTAGATGCATTTGCTGAGACAACAAGTGACTGAGTGGGTTTAACAAGCAGGATAATAGCTCAGGATGTCATTTCGATCTGAATACATAATTAAAGGGGATCAAGAAAAGGCTCAGGTTTAGAAGTGGTCTTGAATATCTGCAGCCTAATTAAGATTGATTTTGCCAATCACTGCTCAGAACATGAGTCTTCTGTTTGCACTTGGTTTCCGGTAAAACGTCAGCTGCCTAGACATCAGCATAGCTTCTACAGGCATTACCCACATAGAAAACATGGTGGGTTCAAACCTGGCCTACAATGGTTATATACAAATCCTATGGGTTGCTATCTTTTAGCTTTAGATTACTCATGACAAGTACAATCAATAAGGCTTGTTAGCCTGAGGCTCAGAAGGGCTGTAGCTATTTTTTTAGTTTTAGTCTGTATGCATAATATGATAGGGTGGTGAGGAGGTACAGACAAAGCGGTTTGTTATTTATGACAACCTCAATCAATGCACTCTATTACTAAATGAATTAAGTAGTACTGCAATAACTGGCTTTGCTGCTGCAACTTTGGTTTTTAAAAATTGCACAGAAGAGTGATATTGATCTGCCTAAGTCTACTGCCATTTTATTACAATTCTTTTGCAATGGAACAGAGTCCCTTCTACCACTACCCCAAAATTTATGTAGTCATAAAACTAGATTCATTTAAAGACTCACAAAAGGACTTGAGCAGATTTAAGCCTTTGAAGTTCAAAACTGTAATTCTAAATCCCTCAGCAAAGCATCTGGGTGACCCAAGAGATTTCTAAGCTCTTTGACCATTTGACATGAAGGTTCCCCAATTTCCTACAGCTCTGTTTCTCTGGATGCCCAGACCTGCAAGTCTATGCAGTCAGATATATTTTCTTCTGCCTAACATTGGACCTACTGAAGGTGGACCTACCAAACACTTGGTGTTCTCCAATGCTAGCAGTGCCCTTGGTGTCATTACAAACAGAAGTAGCCAGAAGAAAAGAACGTGGCATGAGAAACGGTTACCTTGGGAATGAAACACACCTGTACTCATTTGGAAGTGAAGGATCCAGGTTCAGCTCTGCATCTCATCTGAAGGAAGCCTCACTGTAAAGCCACCATTTCTCCTGTTGTTTGCCACTACTAAAAGAGCCATTTCATTCTGGCTCACTGGGCCAGAAGATCAGAAAACAACAGGGAACCCAAATGCAGCTCTGGGCCAAAGCCACACACCTTATCATGGGAAAACCTCAGGAGATGAGACATTTGGTGTTGATCAGGTGTGCTTTCATTTCTGAAGGAGGTCCAAGGCATTCCAAGACCTAGAAGAATGGCCCAAGGGAAGTATATGGCTGCACAGAGATGAAAAATCTGTTGGATTTGAGCGATACAAATGCTGGGATTTCATTCTTTAGCCAGATATAAAGAACATGGGAAAACTTCAGCCTATTTGCCAAATCTGAATTACAGCAAGCCCCATTTATAGCACACACAACCATGTGCTTGGAAGCTAGCAGGTGTAATTGGGCCAGGAAGGTAGCAATTAACATATGATAAAGAAACATGTCTAATCAGGGGATTTAAAACAAAGTGATAAAAGAGAAGTCGCAGCTTACTGTCTAGGGCTGCTAGACATCTAGGACTGACTGCACTGCTACTTCATCTGTGGCGTTATGATGTTTTGTTTATCAGTGTGCCTGCTGCTGCCTAGACAAAGAAAGCCTCTGGGACCATTTGATGCTGCATTAAGTTTTGTGCCTGAGTGCATAAGGGTCCCTAGAAGGCAGCAAGAGGGTTCTAGTTACTTTGTAATGTTACAGAAAACAGCAGCAAAATCAGCATACAACTTGATGTGCAAATGTGTGGTAATACTCAAGAATTTGGCTAGAAACCTGAACATCCACCAGTTACCCTTTAGCATGCCTTTTTCTTTTCACACCTCAAAGCTAATGGCATTCTCAGTTTTCGTAGGGTCTTTTTGGGGAGGGTAGAGGGGCTGGGACAAAATATTTTCTGGCAGGTACCAAGCTATCAAAAACATGGTCTAGGATAAAATGGTTTTATAAGTAACAAGGGCTTTGGAGGCCATGAAATTGTCAAGAGTTTTCCCTGAATGACAATATTGGGATGGGGACCACCAGGGAAAGGTTTTGGTGGGCATGGAACCAAACACGAAACCTAGAGCCCCCAAATTCAGTGTAGTTTGACCAATGAACATCCAGCTTTTATGCAGATAAAATGCAGAAAAGAAGTGCTCTGAGGTGTGAATAGGCTCGTTTTTAGATAGCCACTAAAAGTATCGCCAAAGAGGAAATGTAGGTGTCTTCTGTGTGAGGATTTGTTTTGTTGTTGTTTTTTGTTGTTTGCTTTTTTTAAACCTGGAAGAATAAACAACCATTGTAATTGACAATGAGGAGTCTGTTAATGTAGAACCAACTTTGATTTGGTGTATGCAGCTAGAGGAAATTTGCTTCCTTCCACTTCCCTTTTACAACCAACTGTATGAAATAAGAGCCTGGACTAAGTCCAAGGGACTAAACCAATTATGATAAATAGCTAAATTTGTGAATATGTAGAATCAACGGATCATCACATAATTACTTATACTCCTGAGGCTATGGTAAAAACGTGGCAGCAGAATCATCATTATTTTCATCACAGTAATTATAAATCATCATCGTTGCATTCTTGCAGATATGGCTGGATGAATGCCACCTGAAACTCTGCCCTCCCTCTAGGTCTCAGATTTGCTTCTCCACTGTCCTCTGAATTATTTTTACACACACAACTGCCCTGCATGTTTGCCAATAACTCTTCAAACCTGCCTTAAATATCTGTGAATCTTTAATTTTGTAAGATTATTCCTTGCAGATCACCATTTCTGTTAACCTTTATAATGATGTATGCGTTACCACATGCACATATTTCTCAGGCTGAAATAGCGCACATATTTTACAAGGCTATAACCAAATAATGTCCATGGATTATAAACACAGGTACCATTATAAGCCTTCAAATACGAAGGCTAAGCACTAAAAGCTGACCTCCAGCTTAGTAGTTGGAAAAGAAGAAACAGTGTTAGGCGAAGGATAGTGAGAAGTCAAGGCCTTATTTCATGCAACGTGCTGCTGCAGCTTGTTTAAAAATCAGACTGCAGATATGCATTTGCTTCTAATGACTCTGGCCAGCCACAAAATGTAGGCAAGAAGAAAGCCCCTCAAGATGAACAAATAGGCAGCGAAACAGTTTTCCAGGAAAAAAAAAAGGAAAACAAACTTCACAGCAAATGAGAAAACTAAGTAACTTTCAAGTTCAGCAAGTATATAATGGTATAGCCTCTACTCTACAATATGTTATGTTCAGTACCTAATTACAGGTGTGGGATGAAATCCTGGCACCACTGGAAATTTTATTACAGAGTTATTTGGAATCAACATTTTAGATTTCCTCATTTCTAAATTGTTATGCTTCATGGCTCATTCTGCAAATGTAAATGCATGAGTTAAGTGCCCATATGTTTGCCAGATCACGGGCTAAAGTCCTCATTCAGATGAGTAGTTACTTGTACCTGAATAACCTCATAGATTTTAGAAAGCATTGTTCAGAATAAGTTACTACTTGCTTTAAGTGGAGGTAACAGAAAGTGGTTCTGCTAAAAAGGAGATATTGAGAACTTCCAAAACCTCAATAGCTGTCTTCAGACCCTTTTCCATGTGACAATTTCCACAGAGAAATTAAACATCCCTCTGAACTCTATAGGAAAATAAAGCCTGTCTAGGTTTTAATCTTTGCTATCCTTTTCACTATAATATATACTCAAGTTGGAGAAACAACAAAAACAAAAGCAGTCTAATGTCTAATGTCACCCAGTCTAATGGGATAGATGAGTTGTTAAGGGAAGAAGTAAAATGAGAGAAAAAAAAGAAAAAAAAAGGCAGGGGGAGGAAACAGCATGAAAGGAGAAGTTGTGAAGATGCCTTTTTCATTCCTGCAGTACACAGAATTCCCTCCTCCTACAAGGAAATTCAGCAGCACACCTAGAAGCTATGAGACATGACCACCATCGCCATCAGATTTCAAAGAACCAGTTTCTCAAAGGGTGACTATCTTTCCCTTTCTTTGTGCATATTTTTGAGTCCCACAGCTGCTGCAGATAGCAGGATGGGAGGGCACATCTGAATGCTTTCTGCTTACTGTAGTACCTAATCTTGAGATTTACTGCCAACAAGAAGTTGCTACCTGTAAATGTGTCAATCATGAACTACGTGACTGCTATACAACTCACAACTACTTAAAGTTTTCAAAATCATTCTCCAGGGATAGTTTTTGCTTTGGCTGACCAAATTTTCTTATGGTTTATTGGGTGTAATTTGTTAACACAATGTGTTCTCTGTAGAAGTCAGCTTCACCCTTCAGCTGTCTACACTGACGTAAAGAACTAAGAAACTTAGGAAAGGATCTAACTCTGCTTAGACATTGCAAAACTGTTCTCAACACCAAAACCAAGAGTTTTGATTTTGCTTCCATAGAAAACCAAGAAAGGACTCATACATCAGTGCAGTAACTCCAAATCTTCTTCAGTATAAAACATTTATGGTTTTGTTTGTGTGCTTGTGATCTTGTAACAAGAAACAAGCTGAAATTAGAAAGTTTAGAGAGATTAGAGTGCTCATAAAGGACCACCTATTGGATGCACATAGAAGCCTGAATATATGCAACTGGGACACAAATTAAAACCAAGGAAAAGTGCCTATTGTAAAGATATGTAATGAACACAGTGACAGATGCTTGAACAATGATTCCATTTTAAAACAACTTAGAAGTCATGAGGTGGAATCTTTTTCCTTAATTTCTAAAGAATAGGGTTTTTTTCCAGAGACTGCTTTATGGGAAAAATACTAAAGTGTGACCTCTTCCTTAGAGAGAAAATCTTTGCCCTGAAGCACTAGCTGATGCAAGAAGGCAGTATCTGAAAGATATCCTTCAAAGATGATGAATCTTGGTAGCTGCTCTCCTAAGTTCTATCTTATTTATTTACTGAGTAATAGGTCACAGAAGAATTTTCAGGAGGCATTCTTTCAGTATTTTTTCAGTCCTTCTCCTTTTTAATTTTTTTTAACTGAAGTCCAAACAAGAAAGCACCAAGAAGCACCAGCTGAGCACGTGCAACTTGCAAGTATTACCATTAATGGATATTGCTAATGGAAAAATTTTGTTCGCCGGGCACACATATAATATGACTGACATACAAACACCCTTGGGCTGAAGGACTTGCCAAGGAGAGCTGAGGAACTGTGGACCAGCTCTGTAGTGCAGCGTGAGTGTCTGTACCCAGAGACTACCAGGTTTGGGTCTGACACAGAGGATGTAGGACACACTGTAGATGTTTAGGAAGTCTCCCAGTGACAAGAAAGTATAAAATATAACTAGAAAACCTGGATCCAGAACTCAGACTGCAGTTTTCTTTTGATACTACTATAAAACTCCTGCCCCGCAATCTCAAGAATCTCAATTCTCCTTCAGCAGCACCCAAAGAAAAGATTTGAAAGTATCAGCCAAAATTGGCTATCATCGCAGTGCCAAAAGGACCTGCACCTCTTGGATTTGTGGGGATTTATTGAAGGAGATTATATAGAATTGCTAGACGTTGTCAGAATTGCTTTAGTCTTCAAAACAGATCCCCAGTGGAAGTTGCAAAGTTCTCTTAAAACAACTTTCTTAATTTAAGTGGCACAAGTTTGGATGCTTTCTTGACTTTCTATCAAGACATAGACCCTCCTGAGGCAACCATGACATGTATTTTAAACTGATAGGTCTAATTTCTAAATGGAAGCTATTGTAAATTAAATCATTATTTTTGAGAGCTGAACCTAAACATGAAATACTCCTAGGCAGTCAGTCTTTCCATATAAATTCTCCAAAGTCTACTAAATCTCATCTCCGGAAAGCAAGAATCTTCTCCAGAGAAGATTTGTCCATTCTTATCACTGATGTGGGAGTCTGCATATTTAAAATAAAAATAAGTGACTCACATTAAATGTTCTCTCAGTACAACAGCTTGACTAGCTTTTATCTGAGCCGAATCTAATCTCTCCTCTAAGCTGTAAAGGTATATATATGGAACCTTTTATCATGTTTCCAGGACTGGATTTCTAACCCCAGCTCATGAATACTTATTCCTTGAAGGATGAAAGTTCTTCAGGTAATACTACTTCAGGATTTACTCTCTATCTTGGTTTGCTCACACTTTATCTTTGATTACTAACTCCACAAACATAAGCTGAATCCTGCAGAACAGGTGTATGCAGCTCCCCAAAAGTGTCAGACGCATATTAAAAAGTTTCACAGTTAAGTTAAATTTCAAAGGAATGTGGACAAGCTTATTTATTCTGCAGATATCAATTTTTGTTCTTACTTTTTTTGCACCACATGGGATCTTCTAGGGATTTCTATCCTTCCCCATTCCCCTGAGAAACAGCTTTAAGAATCAAAAGTACAATTGGTATAATGACCTTCAAAATTAATGATTATGTAAGTGGTTTTAAAATTCTCATGCACTAAAACTCAGAAGCCACTGAAAGAATATAAAATATACACGACACATTTGGAAAGGCAATGTATTAAAAGAGGTTCTCCATACTAAGAATAATACTTGTATTCATTTTTTTAATGTAATCTCACTAGTTATTCTTTCTTTTTTAATTCAGCAACATATATATAATATAAAATATATTAAATATTTATATTTTGTCTATATTAGGCATTAGAGAAACATTATTTCCAGACTTGGAATATTCCAGTAAAGGCACTGACAGTTAAAAAAAAAAAATAAATCTGATAAACCTTGCTTCTCAATGAGAATGAAAACAAATAATATTAAAGTTCTTTCTGCAAGGTAAAAAAAAGTCTTCTTTTTTTCAGCCTCTGAAAAATAAATCCCTATTATGCTGAAATTAATGGGGGGGGCGGGGTGGGAGGGAGGGTAGTCTACAAAGCGCATGTTTCCAACACTGTAGAGCTGATGACACTACAGAATTTCTGGGTTAGCACAAAGGCAAGAAAATATTACTTATCAGACAATTGTAATTGTGTGGCTGTATTATTTTGATAATTTTTTTAATATATGACAAAGTCAGCTTAGTTAAGTAGAAACATCAGTTTCTACTTTATACATCAGTTAAGTAGAAAAAGTGAAAAAGTAATTGGTCCCTGTGTTCATCCAAGGAAGAATTGTGGGGTAGACTTTTAGCTGGTACATTTCTTTATCCTTACGGTTCTGGGATCCCCAAAGAGGAAGGGCCCCAGCAACAGCAATAGGGTCCCAATCAGACCATAAAGGAGAAATGCAGCAGAATACCCACATAACCAAAAAGACTGACAGAACATGGGACCTTTGACAAATAGCCTAAGAAAACTGAAGTTTTACTATATCGGGGTCCTCCCTCTAAATCATCCAAGCCCTTGCATGATACCTGATTTTCCATCTCCCCACCCCTGCATTGCCACTGTGCAAAGATCCAATTTTAACATTGAAGAAAAGTTTCTGTGAACACAACCCTTTTTTCAAAAAAGTATCTCAGAAGTAGTTTGTAGGGGCCTCTTTGCAGCTGATGGGTGTCTAGTAGTAGGAAACACCGAGTATATTAACCCAAAGTAGGATACAGATATGCTAATGGAGACAAGAAGAGGATGAGCAGAAATAAGAGATCCTTGGTTTCTGCTGATGCTGACTGAAGATGTAATGAAAAAGGTCTTTATTTCTATCTTGGATATTGAAGCTTTGGTCATTAACTATAGCTTTCTACCTCTCTCTCCCCTCCTCTGTCTTCTCATCTCCATTTCAGGTATCATGAGAATTCTCTCCTTTCTCCTCTTCTTCCAAGGTACCCACCAGTTTACTAGCATATCTTATCACTAAACCTGGTGTCTATACAACATCATGCTCCTTTGCTTAGCCAATACTCTATCAATGTTTAATATTTTAATAAAATGCCAGTCCTAGAGTGGCTTGCAATGATATCTTTGTAGCTTTCCTCTTCTTCTTACACGCCATTTCCACTAGCCACAAGCAACAGGTTTCTACTCTGCTGTTCATGAGCTTCTTACTACAGGAATAATCCAAAGTTCAGAAAGAGCTCAGAGCAAAATAGGTACAATCTTATAACAGTTACTGAAGACCCGGACACTCCAAGTCAAACCAGCAGAGCTGAAAACCTAGTTGTTTATTTGGATTAATCTAATCTAAGAGTGAATTAGTAGAAGTGACACACTTTTCAGCAGCAGGAAAACCTGTCTTATTTTAGTACATTATAGTACAGTAAGACTACCCTTGTTAGCCAGTTCCCCAAAAGAATTGGCTGTTAAGACAGCTAGAGCCATTCTCAGTTGTTCTAAAATGTACCAAACAACTGCAAAGAATCTCACTAAGACTTGAGCTCTAGAAGCATATGGATTGAAGCACTATTTGTTCCATATTTATTTCTAATTTGTAAAGGGACCTATTTATATCTTCACATACCATAGAACATGATTTGCAAACAAGAATAATGAAACTTGGTCTACTGATATAAAGGAGCCACTAGCTAAAACTCCCCATCTGAGGGGAAGTGTCCGCTGTTTTCCACATTAGTCACCTTAGCATGCTGCCACTAAACATTTACTGTCTTAGTAGATGCTTGGAAGGGGAAACAATAGCTTTCTGGCTGTGGCAGACAAACCTGCTGGGGATGGCTGGAAGACATAGACATTTTAGGGCCAGACTTCACCAACCAGAAACATGCCAACCACTCTTTCCACTCCAATCCATTAGGGCCAACACTACGGAGTCACACTCTATAGTCCCTAGCATGAAGCAGTGGACAGACAAGATCGTACAGAAGATCTGGGATGTAGGAATGAGAAATCAAGGAACATTTCACAGCCTTCCTGTGCTAAATGGTTACAGAAAAGGTTTCAGGCAACTTGCAAAGGAATAAGACTGAGAGGTCGGTGACGAAGGCACAGACTGCAAATAACCACATTTCTTGCAGTTTCCTGGGTCAGGGTGAACTGCTGCCAAATACCAAGCACAGAGAATTACTGAAGACATTACTGATGGATATCATGTTAATATCAGCACTAAATTCTCTAAACTCCACCTTAATATCGCTTTGCAGTTAACCAACTATAAAAGCACATTGTAAGGTCACAGAAAATTCATACAAAATACGGTTAGCTTAAGGCTAACTCAAGTATCTCAACACTAAAGGGTAATTTGCAATCTAAGTATATCCATTTTATTCAGGCATAAATCCATACAGAGTGCATTTAACAAAACCAGATATACTGACACTTTGAATTATCCTCCCAACGGGACAACTGTCCTGGCAATATCAAGACAGACAGATTTCCTGAGAACATGCTCAAGAGGACAGGTTTGCAGCCAACTTAGTAAGCTAAACCAGAATTAGAAGCAAATTAGTAACATCCAAACA
This sequence comes from Haliaeetus leucocephalus, assembly GCF_000737465.1. Classification (NCBI taxonomy): domain Eukaryota; kingdom Metazoa; phylum Chordata; class Aves; order Accipitriformes; family Accipitridae; genus Haliaeetus; species Haliaeetus leucocephalus. The sequence continues at coordinate 20,090,572 of NW_010972437.1, forward strand.
GCATCTCAGAATCAAGCAGTCTTAAATCAGAACAGTCCTAGGTACAACAAATAGGTAACGGTTGCATCTTCAAAACCTGTAATAACATAGTTCTTACAGGAAAAGTGATGAAAACCTCTGAAAAACCTTGCTTCCCTGCAGCAAGATTGAATTGGTTCCTTCATTCCTACTTGAAAGTAGCAATTGGCTTTTTTTCTTTGCTTCTTAGAGCAAAGGTGCTGAAAAAGAAAATAATCCATGGATACTTACTGTTTAACACCTATTTGCCTGGTAATAATTACAGTGCATAGAGAAGATTAAATATATCTAAATACTAGTACAGCAGGAAGTATTATAGCAAGACAAGCAGAAACCCATTCTCTAATCCAAGCAAACAATGTAGGACTTCTCATCGCTACAGGTAGAATTTTGCTCTGGCCTTGCTTGGAGGACATTAGGACTAGGAGCTAAAAGACGCTTTAGAATAAATTAGCAAAACTATAAATCTGACAAGAAGATTAATATTCTAACTATGTTCATGATAATTAACTCACCAAAACAGTTCCACAATCATTATCCAGCTAGGGTGGAAATAGGAAAGTTTACAGCCCTCCTGTAGATTTATAAGCCAATTAAGTGACCCTCCTCTAGATTTCATTAGAAAAGCCTCTGGTTCAGCAAAAGCTTACACATGCAAGTAAGAATTTTCCCGAGAAAAGGGGATGCAAGGGATCTTTATCATCTCTGTTAAACACTTTTCCTGCTCCCCTGAGAATTACATATTCCTAATGCATCCTCAGCCTCCTGTCAACTCTCCAGCCCTCGCACAGCACCCTCTCACCTGCAAGACGCAGGACTGATACTGGAGCACTTCTCCGTGGGGGAAGCTCTGCTCTGCACCTTGCATGACTCAGGTATCATGGTCTGACACCAGAGATGTGCTTCCTATCTTGTAACCCAGCTTTGAGTTTAGGGCTCACAGTCCCTTTCTGCCTGAAGCCATCTTCTCCCTTCCAAGTGCAGTTGACAGCACATCTGTAAGAAACTTTATCAACAGTCAACTCCAAACTTCTGCTTAATATGTGCAAGTATGTGCATGTGTTTGCACAGAGTATGAAGTATCTCCTTGCTATCTATGCCATTTTTCCCTTTCACTGCCTTTCTGCACAGATTCATTGTTCTAATATAATAGCCTTCTCTGCCACTGTCACAGCAGTCCCCCTTTATCTCCAATTCCACAACTTCCCCTTCTCCTTTCAAAGTTTTGTTTAAAGAACACCTCTTTTCTCCTTTTGTTGCATACATCTATGCCTGCTCCATCCGCTTTCCTTTGTGTCTTCCTGCATAATAGCATTTTTCAGCTTTGTAAAGTATTTTTCAATATAGATAACACAAAAATTGCTATCTAAAATGAAATAGCATTGTATCATAGAATGGTTTGGGTTGGAAGGGACCTTAGAGATCACCTAGTTCCAACCCCGCTGCCATGGGCAGGGACACCTTCCACTAGCCCAGGTTGCTCAAAGCCCCATCCAACCTGGCCCTGAACACTGCCAGGGACGGGGCATCCACAACTTCTCTCGGCAACCTCTTCCAGTGCCTCACCACCCTCACAGTGAAGAACTTCTTCCTTACATCTAATCTAAATCTACCCTCTTTCAGTTTAAAGCCACTACCCCGTGTCCTATCACTACATGCCCTTGTAAAAAGTCCCTCTCCGGCTTTCTTGTAGGGTCCCTTTAGGTACTGCAAGGCCCATACTTTGTCCAAGTAATGTACATGATTTGGACTGACTCAAGCTGTGGTGTGTATGCAGGTAAAGTAAATTCTGAATTATTCAACACTTAAAAACACTGAAAAATCATTTACTTGTTACAAACAATAAGATTTATGTTTTATGTCCCCAATCAATAGCTAGTGTGTCCACACACAGCTGATTTATCCATATTGAAAATATAATTATAAGTCTAGTTTGCTCTGAACCACAGAGTCCTTTTGTAACAAGATTATTTAAATACAAATGGGGTTGGAAAATTGGTTTTAAATGGCTAATCTGTCTTGTCTTCAATTCCAGCTGCAGAATTTACTAACATCATAAACACAGGCTGAGTGAAAATGTAAAAGGTTTTCTGATTCTCCTCGCGATCTGTCTATGCAGCGCTCATTAACGGTGAAGTTGATGGGAGCTGTATGCATGCCGTGAGAGGAGGATAATAAGCCTTGTAATCTCTATAAAAAGAGAGGGATTTTTACTAGTGATATGTCATATATACTGGTGTGCAAACGTCTGTCTTATCGGCAGCCCAATAAAGAATTTATGTACCGAGGTCTCAGATGCACTGAAGGACACATATGCCATATGGGTGGACAAAACCCATACCAGATAGCTGGAAACAACTCCTCAGGAGCACCACTTGCAATATGGAGCACCAGACATTTGTGAAGGCACAATCAGGAAAAGTTTCATCCAGACAGATTTACTCAGGGATTATGAAAGGAGCTACTGCCCTCCTGCTGTCTCCACCAAATGTGGCCGATGGCCCATGACACGCGGCGGGGAAAGGCTGTGCCAGTACACCCTCCTCTAAGAGAGCACTAAGAGAGGACAGCCAGCTGGGAATACGCCATAACTTTGTCTCCGGGTCACGCAGATGGACTGGGAGAAATTGCAGTTCAAATCTGACTTGGGTTGAGTAAAGATTAAGGATTTCTGCCAGTTTTAGTTTAACAGACTTAGTGGAGAAGAAATTTCAAGACCCTGTTTTCGTTTGCTGGAATGAAAACAAATTAAAACAAAATGAAACCTCAAATTTCTACTTGAAATCAAATGCTTGCCTTGAAACCCAGGTACTTCTTACACCGTTCTTTTCAGCAATTCAGTAGATCGTTATTCTGTCAAATGGTTCTCCACATAGTTATACCGCCTTCAGAAAACAACCAACTATATTCACCAGGCTATCTAGGTCCCTTATACCGATACATATCCTCCTCTTTCAACAGCTGCAAATGAATGATAAGTTGTCACCAACGAGGAATTTGTGTGAGACATTCAGTAATATCCATACAGCAATGCATAAACTTTCAGCTAGTTTTACGAAAGTAGAAGCTGTATCAGTGAACCTGACAGGTCCAGTGCATATCAATATTTTATATTGATACAGCGGACTTCATCTAATGATCTCCAGGCAATATTGATTTAGATTTTACAGCCCCATCTGAGCTATGAGTCAGTGTTGACCACCTCTTAAGTTAGGAAAAGCATAACTTTCTGAAACAAACAGCAATAAAGTAGGTAAATTTCTATCCCTTTTAGCTATACAGAAAAATTTTAAAAAGAATTCTTAAAAAGCTCAAAGTCCTGAAGGACATAGAGAGTACTAAAATCCTGTCCTAAGGACAGAGAAAAAAAAGCTTCAAAGTCAAAGCCTGCAGGGAGGATGCATTTCCCACCTGAGATTTCTGACATGGCGCATTTTCCACATAGTAACATAGATTTTAACCCCTCCACTCCCTGTGGATGAGAGGCGACACAGTAACTTGCCACCTTGCCCTGATATAGGAGACTCCTACCTTGAATCCTGCTTTGACAGACCACCCTGACCACCCCAAAAAAAGAATGGGAGAATGTGCTGGTTTTCACTGGGATAAAGTTAATTTTCTTCACAGTAGCTAGGATAGGGCTGTGGTTTGGATTAGTGCTGAAAACAGTGTTGATAGTACAGAGGTGTTTTTGTTACTGCTGAGCAGTGCTTACACAGTCAAGACCCTTTCTCCTTCTCACCCCAGCCCACCAGCAAGCAGACTGGGAGGACACAAGAAGTTGGGAGGGGACACAGCTGGGACAGCTGACCCCAACTGACCACAGGGATATCCCACACCATAGGACGTCATGCTCAGCAATAATAAACTAGAGGAAGGCTGGCCAGGGGAGCCGTTGCTCAGGGACTGGCTGGGCACCAGTCAGTTGGTAATGAGCAATTGTTTTCATTTGCATCACTTGCCTTTCTTGATTTTTATTTCTCTCTGTTATTTTCCTTTTAATCATGATTTAGTATTATTATTATTGTTGTTGTTGTTATTATTATTCTTTCAATTGTTAAACTGTTCTTATCTCAACCCACTAGTTTTCTCACTTTTACCCTTCCAATCCTCTTCACCCCCCATCCTGCTGGGGGGGAGCGAGCTGTATGGTGCTTAGATGCCAGCTGGGGTTCAAACCACAACAGTCCTTTTTTGCACCCAACGTGGGGCTCAAAGGGTTCAAGAAAATGACAGACTGACCAGAGCATATTAGAAGGTATTTACATCTGTTAGCAATTGTGGGTCACGATATTGGTTCACGTGTTCTCAATATTAGTTTATCTGATCTGTGCCATGCTCTTTGTTTTGCTGTACACGTTAAAGATGGTTGTTGGCTTTTGCAGTTTTCTGTGCTCTGTAGTGATTAGTGATGTTTTGCCTGGGAGATTTGTTACAAATACACTGACCTTGAGCTTAAGCTGGTATTTGGGCTCTGTACTGAAGCCACTACTGTACTTCAGGTACCATCTCATGGAGAGAGTTAACAATTAATACTTCTTCCTCTGAGGGTTTTTTGTGTAGGAAATACAGAATGGCACCTTTGCTACATTGTTCTCTGATGTTTTCTCCCTTGTTACAATAACTTCTCAGTATCTTGAACATCCTTGGGTAGTTAAAATACTTCTATCAGTGTTTCTTAGGAATATTGGTTCAGTTTTTTCTAAGGTTAACAAGTAATTTAGGAGTATGACCCAGGCTCCACGAAAGTATGGTCATGGGTAGCATGGCATGTGGGAGAACATGGGCAGGTATCTAGAGAGCTTCTCACTTCCAATGGCCTGGAACTTCACTCCCAAACAACTACAGGACCCTGATGAAGCGATAGAATGTTTGGGGGGCGGGGGGGGGATAAAAAAAGAAATGCCGTGGCTATTCCAGAGACGCACAACTTGCTGCACTGTGCCGGGCCCTGGCCAGCATCTGCCAAACACTACTCGATACTATGCAGCACCCGCAGGGAGAAGAGAGGGAACAACATACCAACAGACACTATGGCTAACGCAGGCTCTAAATCAGTCACCCCTAAAACTAAAAAGAAACAATGGAAGCAGAAATCAGCTCATTTAGTAAGGGATGAAGAAGCTTCTAAGAGGGAGCAGGAGAAAGAATCAGAAGAGGCAGCCTATTCTGCAGCAGAGCCATCACATGAACAGGAGGAGGAAGAGACAAATCATGAATGAGACAGAAACCATCCAATCCCCATCCCTAAGTGAGTTGTGAGATATGCACAAAGATTTTAGCTGTCAATCAGGTGAGCTAATTCTCAAGTGGTTACTCCGATGCTGGGATATTGGTGCCAGGAGTCAGGAATTAGAGGGTAAGGAAAGCTGGCAGCTCGGAACCCTTGCTAAGGATAAGGCCATTGACAAAGGGATTGGAAAAAAGGCAGGAGTCCTCAGTCTTTGGCAGCGACTCCTTTCAAGTGTGAAGGATGGGTATCCCTTTGAGGAAGAACTTGCAAATTTCTAAAATGAATGGACCAATATTGAGGGAGGTATCCGGTATCTGAGGGAATTAGCCATGTTGGAGGTGATCCATAACAACCTGGATAACAACCAGGCATCCAAAGACCTGGATGAAATCCGGTGCATGCAGTCCACGTGGAGGAAGTTTGTACAAAATGCACCAACAAAAAGCACCATGTTGTGCTTGTCTTCATTTCATCCACGGGCTTTTATAGAAAAGCCTTCAACATACACCTGGACAGCACACTTCTATTTTTCTTCTTAGTTAGAAAAAGCTTAAGGAAAGGATTACTGCCAATAAAACAGAAACACTACAAAATTTGAAATTATAATTCTATACACGCTTCTGAAAACCTCTTTGGCTTTTGTCTTTGTGCTCTGAATGGCTCCCAAGATCTAATTTATTTCACTGAAACAAATCCAAAAGTGCCAGCAAAAAAGAATCAACTTTCTCTTTAGTTAGAATAAAAATTGTGCAGAAGGAATTCTTGACCTTCATTAATTCCATGGGCAGGTGTATAAGCTCCTAGGTGTTAATGAGACTTGCCAGTTTAGGCAGACTGTGGAGTCTAATGAAGCATCAAATGAGCCCACTTTGGAATTTCACTATCAGATACTTCCAACAGCAAAGTTTGATGACACATCCTAACAATCCCTTCAAGCCCTCTGCACGGGGATGTGAAGCAAATCGTTCTTCTGAACTGGAATTATGTTACTGGCTTGCATGGTCAGTGTGACTTGTAGAAATTAATGTGGGGGAAAAAATATCCAAATCTTTCCCCAGCGTTACTTTTTCCACATCCAAATTATATTTAATCTTTCCTCAATTATATACAAAACTACCCTCTGTAGCCTACGGCAGTTTCCATTAGAGAAGCATACAAAAATTACCCCTCCAGAAAGCAAGCTTCCAGATCTACTGAAGCTTTAGGACTTGCGTCAGGATCTGCTCTGAATCAACTTCATGCCTGATCACTTAGTAAAACAAGAGAGTTCAGGTTCTTCATAAATCCTAATTCACTGTTAAAAGCCTGCAAGGCTTGTTCTTATTCTTGTGCGCAATATTAGGTGCCAGATCAGAAACTCACAAAATGGGATCCTTAGGGCATAAAGATTTGCTATGGTAAATCCTACGTGTTGTCTTTCCAAGTTCCTCTTTAATAAGAAAAATTTACAAAAAGAAAATAAAATGTCAAGGGTTTCCAGAAAGGAAAAGACTGAAAAGTTAGACATGTAATAAAAAATTAATTAGTCTTAATATAAAATTTTAACAAGGCACCTAATATTTTCAGGGAGGGAAGCTTAATGACACCAAGTCTCTAAAAATATCTCAGTTCTGGATTTCTGAGTCCCAAGGGTGGAAGTTGAGAGCCAGATTAAATGCTCACTATATTCAGTCGAAAATAAAATTCCACTGTTTTTAAACATAAAAAGAAGAGAAAAAAAATCGTGTAAGTATCTGGAACAAAGACACCTAATATAATTTTGTAAGAGACAGGTGAAGCAGAGCCACACTTGACAACTTTATGACCATCTTCGGACCAAAGTTGCCTTTTTAAAGGAAGAAGGATTTCATTAGCTTTCCCTAAATCAAACCATGATAAAACAAAGACAGTGGCAATGCAATGGATTTTAAAACTGTAGAAGTTAACCTCCCTGTACATGCATCGCTACTGCCTGCAACATGCTCAGGAAAAAAACTAAGCAGCCCTTCTCCCCTCTTCCTGCTGCACCACAACTCTCCTCATTCACAGTCATTATGTTCAGGAAGCAAAATCTGCTTTTGCGACACAGCATTTAACCAAGGTGTTAACCAAAGAAAAATTTAAGACAAAACCAGAAGTCTACTTGGTCACCCTTAAACTGTTCCCTTTTATTTTCACGAAGAATATATTTCATTTACCACCACGCACTGTTGTGCTACCAGAGCTATGGATCCTCAGAACTACAGAATATAGCACAGAGAGAATGCTACCATTTATCAACAATTCACATTTTCCATACGAAAGGAATACTTCTAAACTTCACCATCCACACCTGAGATGGCACTGCTATCACGGGCAGTCCTACTGACAGCACCTGGCATGGCCACACATTGAACTTGCAACACAGCAAGTGTCAAGTCTGCATTAAAATTTTAGGAAGAGCCTTGAGCACTTTTATTGTATCTGCTAAATCATCCCATAACTCATGCTGCAGCTCCAGCCTTCTCCAGCCGAGGAGCAATTTACCACCCACCTCCCCCAGCATGAGCCCTGTTGTTCTGGCCAGCAAGCATGCAGAAGACACACAGTTATTTCCATATTTCCTGGAGAAAGTATGTAGGTGATTAGCCCCCTTTACCCTGGTGTGCCTGAATCAAAGCCAACCAGGCACAGAAGCATGCAGGTCATTTTGAGTGCCCTGAGCATCTTCATAGATTGAAAAACAATGTAGTCCTGAGGGTCTAAACTTGTATTACACAGACAGTCGGTGACATAACCCATTTAGATCAAAACACCCTGTAGAGTCACTCAGGTCTGCTCTCTCACCACTACAGCAGTGCTCTGATCTGAAACTGAAGCCGTTTCTCCGAATGCCAAAACGAGCCCAAACCAGAAAGAACAGGGGCCAAAGGCGTCCGCAATTCAGACCTACCCAGATGGTGTCGTCTTGTCTGTACTGTTTCCAGTTGCGGCCAGTGTCGCTGAACATCAGCGTATAGCTGGTTACCCAGTCTGAGCTCCCGTACCTGCCCTGGGTAGCGACTGCGACAATCTCCACTCTGTCTCCCAGATCAACCTGGAGCCACTGCTGCTCGTTTGAGTCCAACGGGGACCAGCCACCAGCTCCTGAAAGAGATTGTATAAAGATAAATTAGGTGACAACGACAGCACAAGAAATTACACTTGAGAAAGACCGTGTTACTACTTCAGGTCATCACACAGGAGCCTACTTCCTGAACATACAGCTGTTTGTTCATATTTTTGTATTAGGAAATATGCTACATGAGGTGTGCTTCCTTAAGGTTTTCTTAATTAACCTAAAGTTTATAAGGAATTCTGAATTTCTAAAAAATTTTAAGGAAATTTATTCTTTGTCAGCTGGACAAATGTTGGTGAGGTTGGCACATCCTCAGTCACAAAAAAATACCATATCTACCCCCTCTTCGCATGCTTGTGCAAATCTGGGAATGCTGATTTCTAACTTCTAATTTGCTTTGACATTTTCTTTTTTGCTATGTTTTGAAAGACATGCAAAAATGTTAGTTATCTTGATTTGAGGCCTATTAAGTATTTGAAAGAACGGTTTAATTACAGGTTGTAAATGCAATTCAGATAATAAGATGTAAAGCTAGAGACGAGTTGCAAATTATCCACTTCCATGATGCACTTCTCCATTCAGGAATGAAGATTTCCGAAGTCACAGTCACATGGAAGCTGATAGCTTGTAGCTCGTGTTTGTTCTTTAAAAGTAAAGATACGTACTATCTCTTGAATTTTTTTAGAGGTTGAACAGGCCCGTGGTAACGCCAAGCCAATGAAACATGGAACTGCAACCCCTGTTTGAATTTCACCACTTCACTCACTACAATAAATGTGAGCTTACGGTTAAAAGGCAAATCCTTCCAGACTGGAATATATTATTTTACATTCTCTTCCTTTCTTTTTCACCCTTAAATTATAGGCTATGTTTATTTTCTTTTAACTTGTTTCTACTTGCACACATTTATTCTCCGAATACACTTAGCATTCATTTCAGCCTTACAAATAAGTGAACAACGAAGCTACGAAGAACGCAGAAGCCATTAACAAAGTATCCAAAGCAGCAAATTTTCAGGCTGTCACTGCTTCTGCAACCCACCATCTTCTTTGTTTTGCCATTATTAATGAAGTTTACAAAAGCACTTCTGTATGATTACAGTGAACACAGTCACATTGGGAAGGAAAGGGGGAAATACACAGAGTAAAACATTAACAATTCCTCATGTAAACTACAAGAATGATTCCGAACATGCGTTTCCAAATAAAAAGCATCACTAAACTTTGGTTATAAATAGCTGGATTTACCTTAATATTTTGATCTTATTAACTGATCTGTCTCAAAGCTGCTCCATGAAGAGTTTATTGAAGTGAACTGAGTTGAAAGATCAATAAATGTGGTTTGTATCAAAGAACTCAATTTCAATAACTTTGCCCTTTAAAAAAATTTCTTGATTTTCCTAGACTGCATTGTATTTTCCAGCTCACAACTGGAATTCTTTTGTCTAAGGATAGGTGTTAGAATTTTCATTATTTACAGTTCACTAAGATAGGAATTAGTCCTAATTCCTGAAACAGAAGCATATTTATTCCATAGCTAGAATTGAATATCGGCACCGCTCCCCTGGATGACTCAGTTCCTTCCTCTACGAGAGCTCTCCAGGGAAAATAGTTTGTAACCAAACCAATGCATACTGCTTGCTAGTTCCATGCTTTATTTTACCTTTTTCATTCACAATACAAGTCTTCATCATCACTGTGATTATTTTACCTGCCTTAAATAGAATACTCTCTCCTATAAGCATGTCATGAAAGACCCAATGAGAATATTAGGAATTTCATTATTCAATTCTTCTCTGACTACTTCATAGCTCTCTTTTAACTCCATATCTATATATAGCTTTTATAAAACTATAGTACTTCCCGTTAAAAATCGTAACAACGTTTCTTCTTCCCCCCCCCCCCCCCCTTTTTTTTTTTTTTTTTTAATTTTAAATGCCATATAAAGAATATATCTGTCTGGCTTTTAAGATACAAACTATATAACTGTGTTCAAAGACAAGCTGCATATTTCTCCTACATGGAATTGTGACAAATGTACATGAGAGCCAAAGGAAAACTTCCTTTGGACTGTAATATCCAATATCTGAAATAGACCCTGAACACAATAGTTGCTGCTTTCTTTACAGTTTTATTCCAGGAACTGGCAGGACATAGAAATTCAGTTCAGAAGCTCTGGCAGGTCTGTGGCACAAAGTTGTTCCCTTCAACACTGCAAAGAATTTATTACAGAAGTTTTCTGTAAATATTAAAAGTGGGCATTTTCATCTTTGCTTTATTGTCTTTCTATAACATTAACAGCAGCAACTAGATGGAGGAAAATAACTTATAACAAGTAATTTGTTTGAGGAGTTTCCCATTTAAAAAAAAGAAAAGGAAAAAAATCTTTGCTTTTCTGTTCTAGTTTATGCATAAGTTCTTAAGCCAAGCTTATTACCACAGGTGCTTTCCAGTAGTTTGTTAAACATCATAACTAGCATCTACCCTGTGTAGTTTATGCTCTCTCCTGTCTGCTGCTAAAAGTGGCAGAAAGGTGATATGCTTTCCACAAAAGTATTTGGCTTTACTATGCACTGATATTTTCCAGTTTGAGCATGGCACAACAGGCTTATATTTTCAAAGTCAGTCAAACAAACAATACACACTGAATGGAAATTTGGGAGATCTGTGATGAGCTTGACCTCTCAAATCACAGATTACACAGCATCTCCAAACTGCGTATCTCTTCACACGAGCACATTTGTCTGTTGGGAATGTCACTCTTTAGATGTAAGCACTCCATGACACAGCAGTGACACCTGCTCGTAGCATCACCTCTCCAGAAGCTGGTCTTGCAAGAGAGATGTTATCATCCTTGCCAGACCATGCCTTTACAGAAGAGCAGCTGCTTCATACACCTTTTCCTGTGGGGAAAAAACCCACTGTATTTCCCTCTCCCAAACCTTCCATCATTACCATTTCCACAGATGAACAGTAATTCTACTGACTTATAAGAATGGCAGTTAAAATCCCTGCAACAGCAACGCTGCATTGGCTGTGTGACTGAGGGCAGAACTAAAGCTTTTCCCATTGGGCCTCTCTCACTTCTGCTAGTAAAGCAAACACATAACTTCTGCTCACTTTTGTGGGTATCCCAAATCCTCACCAAATACTGCTGCAAGTGCCAAAAATCACTAAAATGTTCTTTTTCCTCCATATTTGCTCTGTTATACAGAGCAGGTGGCACAAGGGATACTGGCATCTTTTTCCAGCACAATCTGTGCACATTTCTTTTATGCACGTCACTCCTTATAGAGTGTCAACACCCCACCCTGTACTTTTTTTAGTAAGTAGCAAAAAAGCATGCCCAAAGTATAGCAACTCTTTTACCGCCATTTGCTCCTCTACCCACCAGTGATGCTCACCCTGGGGAACATTTGTCAGGGCAGGCCCAAGACAAGAGACAAGAACGTAGGATGTGAAGGCTCTAATAGGCAACAACAGGGGCTACTAAAGACACAACTTTTACAGGACATCAACTCCTTTGAACAGATATAAGCATAACCCTGACACCATTTTCCTGCAGTTGCGCACAAGGAAGTTGAAGAGGATGATACACCTTTTATTAATAGTGTGGCATAAATAAAACAGGCAAGTGTGGCTCTGATTACACCCACCAGATCGGTACATTTGGTTTTAGGTAATCTGGAAAGTACTGACATATGAAGATACCACATTGCCTCTCTCACAAGAAAACAAGAGAGAGAAGATGCTCAATAAAGTCAACACGTTTAGTACTTTACAACGTCATGTCTGACGGACATACAATTTCCCCATTCTGCCCACCAGATTCCCACTGGCATTGATAGGATTCTGCGCATTGCACTACACTGTCATTCCTCAGAGTTCACGCATTTCACATTTTCTGTGGATCATTTCAAGGGAGAGGTTCAACACGGTATGGCGAAAACGCCCTAGTGGAGAAACAGTACCACAGGAATCTGATATATTGCTCATATTCTCCATGGCAACAAATCATAATGCTAGAAATATAAGGAGAACAATAATCAGATGTTTTCTCAGCTGGACACCCATATGACTCGAAGAAATTTGATCAAATACTTTTTTTCTTTTTTAGACCATTTGTAAATTTTGCTGTAATTGTTCCAAAAATTACATTTAATCCCAGTGTTATGCAGTCAATGCTCCTTGACGTTCCACAGGGCTGCTCAGGATGCCCATACTTATTTGTAGTTTATTAATGCAAAGAAAAGGGAATGCTTATTTCCACCCTACAGTGCCTTACTAACAGCTCAACTGGCTTTATAATGTGCTACAAACTCTTGGACTTCCTGCTGCAACTAAGTGCTTCCCTGCTGCAGAATATTACTTTAATGCCCAGATCAAACACTTCCTGGCCATAAAACAAATTCTTTTTGACATTATATATGTTTTATATTCCCATACATAATTGCCTATACTGACTACTCAGGCTGAGAACTAATAGAGAACTAAAAAAGCTTAGTTGATACAGTCATATTGTAGCAATTTTCTTAGTCTTTTTCATCATTTATTTACTGTAAACAAAAAAGCCGATTAATCCCTCTCATGGCTAAGTAATATATTTCATACCTCAGAATCATATTTATCAGAATTATACTAACTGCTTTACTACTACCAGTACAGATTTATCAGCATTTAATTGAGCACTTTCAGCAGTTCACACAAAGCTTTACTCATGGGTACTTTGTGTGGGGTTTTTTTTAATGGCACATTTCACTGCTGCACGCCTTTTTTTAAACAACAGCCTTTTAGTTATTGTTATCTATTACTGAATCAACTTGATGAATTAGAACTTTCTCTTGATGTAGATCTAGATTGTATTCTATAAATTCATCTTCACCTGTTGCATTCATATTTACATTAACAAATATATTTATCTGGCTTTCTACATGGAGGTACTGTTGCTTGCAGCACTGTCTTATCAATTACAAACAAAGCTAAGCCAGCTCATCAAAACACACCAACATTATTAGAAAGCCATGGCATAGTCCTTGTTAGTGAATATTATTTCTTGTAAAGATATCTACTCTTTGCATTCAAGTGCCAGACAAAAAGTTCCTTCAGCCACCACCTACCACTGCTTGCTTCTCCAACCCAAGATGAAGTACCCATACGAATTCTGCTGGCACTACATCTGCGCATTTCTACAAAAGTCTGCACAACAACAGAATTAAGCAAGGTAGAATTTAACTTCTAGGTCCCTGTGTTGGGCTTAGCTCATCAGTTATCACATAAGCCTTCAAAACCTGAAATAAAAGTTGCTCAACCAACTTCCTTGCTTAGGGCTCAGTTTCAATACTCTGCCTTCCTGTTCCCATGATTTGTGCCAAAGGACAGTGTGGACCTTACCGATCTGATACTGTATGTCTAAAAAACTACAACACTTTACCCCCCACTACATGGCAAAACTACTCTAACACAGCTAAATATGACCTAGTTCATTTTCTGCCCTTGAATTGCAATCATTGTCAATTTATTTTAGAAGTTGTTAACATCACTTTAAAATACAGTACAGTCAGAGCTTGACTTGCAATAATATTGACTTTGAATCTCTTCCTCTTTTCTGCAGACAAAATTAGTCATTAGAGCCATTTGCAAAATCACATAAGCACATCTATTCACCATCCCAGCTAGCAGTTGGAAACAAAGGCAGGGCAAACTCAAATATCATGCTCAATGTTTAGAACTTTCTTTATGTTGAGCAACTACCATATGACCTTTTACTTGCTGAGGAACTCTGGTTCAGGAGTTTAAATATGATATAGTAACTCCCATCTAACACTTCTCTAAGGACCTAGCAACTGCTTATCATTAGTGCAAACCATCTAAGGAAGCGCCCTTTACTGTCTTTCTATAGATTTATCAAATGGCATTTGATTAAAACAGACATTTCAGAGATTGTTTAAGTAGGAAAATTCTCATTTATTTTCAATTAAAACCTCTTTTGTAGTAGTATACTTTCTAGTGTTTCTTATAATGAAAATCATATGTAATGTAATAATGCAGGGCTTTCCTCTCTTAGAGGCTATAACTTGGGAATAAGGCAGAAGCCAACAACCCAAATTTGCAGCGTGGTGTCAAATGATGTCCTAGATACTGTCAACTTCTCTTTTCTGGTAACAAGTTTGATTCTAATAATTTCACCTTGTGTGTGAACTCATTATCTGGGCCTCAAACATTCTTCATGGCAAATGTCTGCCAAGTTTTTTTATTCATTTTCACTGTTTCTGCAGAGTTGTGTAATCACTGAATTCTACTGGAATTTTAATATCTAGTTGCTACTAGCTTTAACGCCTACACTTTAGGATAGAGCCTCAAGCCTAATGACCTCCAATGACCTGGAAAGATTATGGCAACTCTTCAAAAGCAAAAAGACTATCTAAACTTCCTTCAGGATGTTTCTACAAAAGAAATGGAGAGCTTCAAATTTAATAGAAGTTTTCTACAATAAAGGAAGGAATTGCTCCTAAATAGAGCTCTCACAAAAGCATAAATTAACAGTTCTATTCAACTTGGCTCTGAATGCATTGCATACAAACAGCATAAAGAGTTATTCTTTGTCAATGTGATTAAAAAGAATATTTTAGGCATTTCATACTGCAACCTTACCATCTCGCCTGTTGAGCTTTGCAAAGCTGGGACTGTGAGTACTGAAGAGCTCAGAGGAACTGGTAAGGGCTGTTGAAGGTAAGGGAGATACCAATGCATCGTCACAATTATCTAAAAAAAAAAAAGCAAAAAAACAAAACATACAGAGGTCATCACATGAGCAACAAATATGCCAGCTTGTGCTATCTCGACATGGTGTTTGTTTCTACTTAGTACACAGACACTGGAGAAAGAGCACACTTCTGCTTGAATTCACATGCAAGACTGAAATTAATCCTCCAGAATGACAGTCTGGTGGGATGGCAACTGGATGGGAGCTGTTTTTAAAGACATCAAATACTTGAGAAGCTGGAAAATGTTTTCCTTTCAGTGAATGAAATTTGATGATCTACCCTCCAGTAAAAGAGAGTAATAACTCTTCTTACAAAAGCCACTGGAAGAACATAGTAACGCCCTGACAGAGTTAGAGAACACCCCAACTGTTGTGTTCAGTAGTCTCGCCACAGAGCAGATACATAATGTAGGAGTTACAACTTCATATTTCTGTACAGTAGTGACACACAGGCATATGCCACCTGGCCTTCTGCAACATATAAAAGCAAGTCCTGTGCTTCACAAGAGTCCTGTGCTGCATTGTGATTACAAAACCTGAACACTTCCTTCATTTCTTCCACAAGCTCATACACATACACATGGCCAGAT
Source organism: Haliaeetus leucocephalus (assembly GCF_000737465.1). NCBI lineage: Eukaryota > Metazoa > Chordata > Aves > Accipitriformes > Accipitridae > Haliaeetus > Haliaeetus leucocephalus. The sequence continues at coordinate 20,106,251 of NW_010972437.1, forward strand.
TAGTTTTGTTTGCTCAGATGAGTAGTCTGCTATGTCTTTCCCCTCTTACTTTCACATCCTCATATAGGCTAACACTCAAGTTGAATTTTTGAGCCCATAATGTTTGAATAAGGATGGAATTAGGTAAAGTAAGTTCACTCATTACAATGCTGTCACATACACACTCAAGAACATAGTGCGGGGTTTCAGTAGGCAATAATAATAATAAACCCCTCTCATTTTTAATTGAATCTCCCATGGAGCAAACATGGATCTAATTACTGGAAAAGTCCTGCAGGTTAGCAGAATCTCAGGCACCACAGTGTTCTCGCACTCACAGAGTAAATACACGATTTGCAAGGATGGTGGTTGGGGAGGAAGTAATGCATTAATGATATTTCAGGCTACAAAAGACAAGCAATAAAAGCAAAAATTGCTTTATAGTTATGACAGCAAATTTAGACTGTTCCAAATCTGGGTGATACCTTCCACATTATGAGCCAGATTACATTAAAATACTTCTCATCTCTTTCTACAGTGACTCTCTAAGAACAGCCCAGATACTTTTGTAATCAAAATCCATCTCTATACAAAAAAATCAGTGTAATCGATATAATTCATATCAGTGCATTGACCGATGGACCTCAAAAAGCAAACTTAAGTGCAAAATCCTTTCTGTCTCTTTGGTTACCATCAGCAAAAAGACCTAACAAAATCTGCAAGTTAGACAAATTAAGGACAAGTATTCCACTGATGTTTTGAACATGAGGATAATTAGCTAACAAAACAAGTTACCAAGGTCCTGAGCAGATTCCTCATCACTTACAGGCTTTGAGTCTCAAAGAGAACTTCTGACTGCAATGCAGAAAGGTCTGTGGAGTGCCATGCTCCCTGGTACGGCATGAGGTCAGGCCTAAATTGTTCTGTCTGGACTTAAAAAAACCCACACCTGTAAATTAAAATGAGGCTTTTAAATTCACTGTAAGTTGTGACCTGAACAGTGATTTAAACAAAGATCTCAAATGGCAAGTACACCGGGGCACCAAACTCACCCAAACTTTTGCATTCTATAAAACCCAATGGAAGGATTGGGAACCTCTCAAAAGGACGTTCAAGGTCTTAGCAACAGATCTACAGGACTATTCAGCAACACTTAAAACCAGAAGCTGAAAATAACTGAATGCAGAGATTTCAATTTAAATAGCGTCTAGACTGCTGGCTCTCTTCAGTTCCCTGCGGTTGCTCCTGGACCACGAGAGAACTCCACACATCAGCCTGTGACCCACAAGCTGTCCGTGACAAGAGTCACAGTGACAACCTCTGGGTTCTCACTGTTCCCCGAGGGTATGATCGGATACCTACAGGACACCAAGTGTCTCAGCACAGCAGCAAGTGTAAACCATTTCAGAACAATGCATTTAAGGTTTTGCCTGGGACCTCTGGAGGCTCCAGCCTGGGAAGCGACAATTAGCTCTTCTAACTACCAGGTGCTTTGCCTACATTTCCACATCCTTTGCTTCTGTCCCCAGACACACTCACCTGGATCTCTGCTGCTACAGCATTACAACATCATTTTCACACCAAATTCTAGGATCCTTATTTAGTTTTTCTCTGGGAAAAAAAAAAAACAAAAACCAACAAAAAAAACCACTACTGCCAGGAATCCTTCCCTGAATTCATATCCAACTATAAAAACACGTAATTATAAGGCTTCAGGATTTAGGACAGTATTAACAATTTGAAGATAGTTCTGAGAACACCAGGACCAGTACAGTCCAACTTCCAATAGATCAGTGAGTAACTATTCATTTAGAATGCAAGCAGGAATTTCCTCCAAGTTTAGTTTTGAATGGATACCCTAACAAGATGCAAGGTCACTCTTCTGCTCTTCCCTCAGTCAAAACTAGCCTTGCAACATCGGAGGTTGCACCGGACAGCTCTACGTGCACAGACCAACAATGCAGGACATAGCACAGCTTTTACATGCCAAATGAAATTTCAAAGTACAGTATAGTAAAGTGCTTGGGATGCATCAGTCAATTTGTACATGCACAACAATCCAGATCATATACAAAATAGCTCTGATGCATCCCTTGTCAGTGACACTACACATACGAACTCTCCAGATTTGAGATTGATATCTCTTTGTAAATCTTAGGTGAAATTGGCCACAGGGTTCAAAAAGGCACAATGTGCACATGCAGTGAGGATCATCCCATAGGCCCTGCTTCCATGAGAAGGCAGAATTGAAAAACAAACCAACCAACCACCCAACACACTCCTCTCAATATTCCCAAACTCTCTAAGAAAGTATGTTAATATCATGTTTCCTTTTGTGATGGGTGCAGACAAGAAAGAGATTAAAAGTTTTGTGCTTATGCAAGGTCAGAGAAGACCCATGGTAAAACCAGAAGCAAAGCCAATGTATCCTGATTCCCGTCATATAATCCCAGTGCACACATTTCAAGAGACTTCATCTCCCTCACATGGTGTGACAGAAATAGACCTTTATTCCAGGTGCTCCCATATTTCTAGTTTCTGACCCTACTCCTTTTGCTTTGGCAGTTTGCCTGTCGGAACAAGAACTTTGCTTCTTTGAGTCGACTGCATTATATGTCTATTAAAAACATTGTTTCTAACAAAGAAAAAACCTATACTACAGAATCACTTAAAACATCTGGATACTCACAAAGAAAAGCATTTACTAGCCAGATGTTTTCTCCTATGTTTCCTTGCTGACCAGATAATTAGCAAAAAAAAACCCCACCAAACCATGAAAAAGAGTGTCTAATTGTATCTATAAGCCATCTTCATGCAAATCACATAAAAATACACATGTTGACTAGCATTTGAGAAATAGGTGCTGACCTTGACTATGCTGACTTCTGAGAAACAGGCAATTATGGATAGCATTTACAGTGCCACGCATATAATTAGAACTGTCAACAGCAATCTTGCTTCTGAAATGAAGAAAATTATTCACCTGTATCAACTTGATTTTTCTGATTTTTATTTACTTTTGATTTTTAGAAAATAATGATAAATTAGCAAAAAAACACATGAGAAACTCACCAACCTACTATGAAGTAGGTTGGTTTATTGGTTTTGATTCCTTTCTTGTAGCTGTCATTGCCATCCAGGTAAAAACAATGAAATCTTTTCTCCCCCTTTCCCCGTGTATTTTAATTTTGTCTGAAATAATTTCTTTTAAAACAGAAACACAAATGTTATTCGTTCAAAAGCACCCAAGTGAGATTTAGACTCTAAAACTCTTGGGCTCCTTTGAAACATGCCAGTTAATACCAGCTTTAGCTAATAGTCCATAAAACAGTGAACTTCAGAATATACCTTTTGCCAAAATATCTGATCAAGCTTTATGCTTTGTGAAGGCCTTCAACACCTGTGACAAGTATGGAAAAAAAAAAAAATAATGAGAAAAATATGTCCAAGTCCAGAGAGACAGGATTTCAAATGCTTCTGAAGCACAGCCGTCTTCTGAAACACAGCTAGCATATTACCAAAGTTGAGTTTGTGTAGAAATCAGAGATTCAGCCCAAATTTACTAATTCTTCTAGTACATGTTTTACATCAGTGTTGGTAGGCATGACATGATCCAGTTTATAACTTTCTTCAAGCTTGAGATAACATTCAGCAGCAGCAACTGATATAAATTTAGAAAGTTTCTGATTAATGGCCACTGAAGACATTCAGAAAGCCATAAACCCCCCAAATCCATTGTGATCACACTAATGTTTCTTTCACCCTGTCCTTTGAAGAGGATCAATCCTTGGAACGCAGGCAGGGTCGTTACCAGCGGTGACTGAGATGTGTTAAGAAACCTGTCCTGCTGCTATTTCCCTTGTGCGCTTGAAGAGTCAGTGGGACAAAACACATTGATTTGCACTTGTGAAGGCCATCCAGAACGGTCACTAACATTTCCTTAATGAAAGCTTTGATGAAGAGGACACGATCAGTGAAAGATCACCGATCCCTGGGCTCCATAGATTTCCCATACATCAGATTTGAACGGCTTTTAGTAGCGCTGTACCCTCATAGAGACAAATGTGCAGAAAATCTTTGACTGTAAAGCTCGTATTACTTCGATGTTGTAGTATATCGTTAGTCAAGATCTCTTATTGGTATAAGTAGTACCGTACTTACGCCAATGATCTCATATCGCTGCAAATGGAAAGTATTTGACAGTAAGACTGTGGCCTATGCTGCAGCTACTCTATTAGCAACCATAAGCATCATGCAATAGTTATAAAAACTGCAAGACAGCAGTACCAAGAGTTGGGACATGGAGCTAGTATCACTCAACAATGCAACTGAAGGAAGGGTAGGGAACAGAACCCAGCATGCAAGCTATTAACAGAGCAAAAATTGCCTCCTCTTTGCAAAATATACAGATTGAAGAAGATGAAAAAGAAGAGAAAATTATAACCCAGAAACTGGTGTGGGTACATCTCACAATGGAGTTGAAAAGACGAATTCAGAAGAGGATAAGTGACGTGCCTCCTGCACCATCCCACAGTAATAAAAGGCTTTTTAAGGGAAGATAACTGCCTCCTGTAGGTGGTCTTCTTCAAGTACACAGGGCCTGGCACGTCAGCAGAGCTCCCAGATTAGACCTCACTCATACGTCTCTGCTGAACCAGAGAAAAGTTGTGCAGTGAGGGCAGGAGTGCTTAGGAGCAGCTGTGCAAACCCTCGCCTGAACCACAATCCCTGAGGTCCAGACGTAGTTTAACAAGGGCTTCACAGAATCACACAGACCTTTTGTCCACAGCTTGCTATTTAAATACAGATGTATCTATTTTATAGTAAACATGAAGGAGATTTCGGGGTAAATCAAAGGCCTTATAGCTTCCTCTTGGAGGCCTCGTTTGGAACTTAAAGGTATTCTATTTAAGTGGGACTTTTGTTGCCAAGATATAATTTTATTCATTATTAAAATACCAGCAGAGTTACAGATGGTGCTGAAGTTAAATTGTGTGCATCATTTTGATTGCAATTGTAAATTGTCTCCGTACTGGGATTTGAAGTTGAAAAGATTCACTAGTATTTATAGGCTAGATAAAATTCCTCTTAGCGTTACCCACTTAATGGCATACTTTGTTTTAAAGACATAAACCATGCATTTTGTACCATGCCTTTAACAGTGCTCAGGAGTGACAGCTGATGCCTTCCACTTCATCTGTTTTTCTCCTGCCTTCTGTAGCTACAATTCTCCTTTGTAAAGACAAGAAATAAATTTTTGGACTTACTGTGGAAATTAACCTTCCACCTTTACAGTCCAATGAGGTGCATGTGTATAGGAGAAGGAGGAGCTTCTGTGAGGGGAAAAATAAAATACTTACAAAAGACACAGGAAACGCAGTAACAGAGAGCATGGCTATAGTTTTGGAAAAGATCGAGAGAGTATTTCCATATCAAGAGTCCCTACACAAAGCATCTCACCAGGACTACCACATACTACTAGGTTCTACTACCATGAATATCTTAGTAAGTGATTATTGGAAAGATGGAGAGGGGGGAAAAAAAAAAAAAAAAAAAAAAACACGCCAAAAAAACCCAAAACTGTTTTTCTGTAAAGAGAAATTCCTTCTTTTTTCCTTTCTTTTTTTTTTTTTCCTAAAGACTGGCTACACTCACATGCACAGCTGTGAACTCCATCTGTTAGCTGAAAGGCATGGCATATTTTTCAAGATATAAGACACTAGAGAAAGTACTTAACAACACAAAAATGTTCCTTTTTCTTTCCTTGCTATACTGCAAGTAAACATCAATAGTTAAGCTAATCATGAACTCTTCCTAAATGACTGTAAATCACATAAGTGCTCTTTCATATGTCTGTAAACATTGACATAAAAGTATTACTCAATCAGTGCATTTATAGAGCATCCTTTTATTATACAGTCCACACATGTAACCTTCTCTCACAAAAAGTGGTCAAGCCTGATTTTGAATAATGCAAGGGGCTCTCAGAAAAACTCTGATTCAATAGTGGGTCTTATTTTTTTTACCGAAACAAGCGTGTCTGCTATGTAACTCCTACTCACGACAATGAAGAAAGAACTGAATTTGGGGAACAAAGCAATCATATGACTCTTGGGCTTATGAAGCCAAAATGTGAATTTCAAATAACCATCAATGCAGCTCCAGTAAACTAATACACACAAGCAATACTTGTTTCAAGAGGGCCAAAGAACATCAGAGAAAGCCACAGCCAATTACCAACAAAAATTAGTTAAAGAAAAATGGTCTTAAATATAAGAAACAAATGTTCTCCGATTTGGGCTTTGTCATAGTCCATACCATTTAGGAGAGTCATAATGTCTGCATCTACAAAATGAAGGTACTTGTCACTTTGTCTTATACCATATGATCTTCATTAGGTCACAGACTTTTTTTTAGGACAGGAATGAGCTGTTGCCAATGAACAGCAGATCTGTCACAGAAATCCATTGAATGAGAAGATAGTCTGAGATTTCAACAATTACTGAAATCTTTGTTATTCCTATATGGAAAAAAAGACCACATCAAAAATATGTGATGACTCAGCTTGTCAACATTTATATTCCAATGAACAAACCTGCAGAAGCATATCATTGTCCAAAGCTGTGATTTACTTTCAGCAGGTGTAACAGCAGTTGTTAGGGGTTCTTACTACCTTCTACTCAGAATATAATGCTACTCATGCCTATTTGCCTTTTCCTTCCACATTTGTGAGATCCTGCTAATTTAAGAGTGCTCTGATCTTCGACCTGCGATCAGAAAGCTACAAAGCTGACCCAGCGGACAGAACAGGTTTTATAACTGAAGTTTGCCCTTTTGACATGTAACACACTTTAGTGGACAGACAGTGTAAATCCCTTCAATCCATGGCAGACCAATATATCCAGAGATTGCCTTTCAGTGCAGGAAAACACAAGCAAGTGATTTTGTGAGCACAGGGCAGGTTTTGCTATGTTATGAAAAATACAATCCAAGCACATAGAGGCTCCTTGCTATGGCCACACAGCATCACAAGCATCCTTTTCATCCTGGCCTACATCAGACTCATTACTTGTGCATTTCAAACAAAGATTCCAGAGATCAAGACTGTCTTTTAAAGTTTCAGAAGTTTTAGCAGCGCTCACAAAAACATAAACTTGATGTCCTTCAAAAGCATCAGACTTTGCTACAAGCATGCCCTGTTCACCAGAGGTCATCACCAAAGGAGGTGTTCAGGACTCCATCAATTAAACCATGGATTCCAAAAAACAGAACAGCATTTGCCTTAAAATATTGTAATACATACAATTAAAACAACACTGAATTTGCAGAAAAAAAATGTTAATGTATCTGCATCCATCAGCAAGGCTGCCAGGCTGATTATTAGAAGAAAAACACAAGAATGAGCAGAGGCAGCTGGACTGAATTCAGTATAGGCATTCACCAACATAAAATTAAAATGCAGAGGGGGTAAGGCAGATTTTCCACTGATGTTACTCAGTGTTAAGATTGTTCAGGAATTCATTGTTGAAGCAGTTTTTCCAAGTTGTCTAAATACAATTTTTTAAATGGGAATGTAAATAACTGTTTCAATGAGAATAAGGTTTATTAGAAAAAAAAAAACAAAACAAAACAAACCAGAAAAGAAATAAAGAAAAGCTTTCTGCACAGCAGCAAATAAGTTACCATGCTGACCGGAACATGAAAACCAATTCGGGAAACAAAAGAGCTTTATTTGCAGGGGTGGGGGGAGTTGAGCATCTCAGGTAACTGACACGACTGGGGAAAAAGAAATCCATTTTCTAGTCCAATTTGGAAAAAGAATAGCTTCAGCAATCTAAGTAGAGCCATGCCACCTTCTACCACCCGACATTCAGGCCAACGAGACAGAAATATAGTTCTGACTACTTCTCCAAATTAGATGAGTCTTTCACACAGATAAACATCTATGCTATTCCCCACACCTTGAGTGACCTTCAAATTCAGCATGCTTGCAGCAGCACTGCTGCAAACTTCAGTGGAGCATCTCAACACCAACTGCCTATCACCATCACACATGACCACAAACACATAAGCTCGGACCCTTAAATGAGGACTCCTTTTACCTTACTCTGCCTTTGTTGAGGCTCACAGTGTTAGTAGGGGTACCTTAGAGAACAAAAACAAGAATCCGATTCCCATGTTGGGTTTCCTTTTAAGGATTCATTCTTGATGCCAATTTCCATGAGTTCAGGGATGAATGTAAAAAGGGAAGTTAAGGAAGAATTAGCCCTTTATAAATTCTTGTCTCCTTCTGCTTCCCCAGCTCAATACTATGGTTCACATACTCTCAGTTTCTTTGCAGTACTACAGTTTCCCTGCACCCTGGAGCAAGACCCATGAGTAGTATCTGCATCAGTGTGATGCCCCATTCCCATTCTCTCTCTTTTTAACCCAACCACTGCTTCAGAAGAGCAATGAAGTTGGGCAACCTCCATCTCATGGGAAAGTCAATCAGGCCTCAGCCTTCTCCTCCTCAAATGAGATTTTTCTGCTCTGGTTTTCCTATGGACCTCTACTGGAAAAGGGCTCATTTATACAGGCAGTCATTGCAAAGACTTTCAGACAATGCCATATCTTTGGTAAGGTTATTTCATGCACATCTAAATTTGCAGCTGCTATCTCTAAGCAAACAGCAGAAGCAGCTAGAAAGGTGTGGAATACTGATGAATTTCACAGGCATACCCAGCTAACAATGCACAGCAATTTAAAAGCCATCAATAACCAAGAGGTTGTCCCTCGAATTTTCAAATCAATCAGGGTCAAATGAATTCAATTTTTATTTTTCCTTTGAATCTTTGGTGAACTCATAGATAAAACTGATTAAAGGGGAAAAGAATACACAGCATGGGGTTCACTAAATATTTTCTGTTTGGAAGAGAACCTCTTCAAATTGTGTAACATGCAGGATGGCATACTGAAAAGCAATTATAACTCTGAGAATTTTAGTGCATCCCATAAGGCTGAGAGAATGTTCAATTTGCAGGCTGTGAGCAAGGATTAACAGAGATGAAGGTAGTAGTAAATGCCCATGTACCATTGCATTTAAATGTAATGTCATTTCAAGGGATGATAAGTAATCATTTCATGTCTCAATAACCTCCAACAAAACCCCTTATTTAGCCCCAAAACACCAATTTTTAAGACTCTTCTATACAAGTTAATGATTTAGATGAGGGACTGGACTGAAAAAAGTTAAAAATTCCCATTCTTAAGCAAGGTGAATGCAGCTTTAATGTCAGTTTAGAGATGAGAATTTTCTGCCAGGCATTTCTTAGGGCAGCGTGTTCTCTCTTCATCAGTCACAGTGTCATTTTTAGTGCCACAGGAGAAAAGAAACCTATAGATCTCTTAGATCAAACATCCTGTCAAATAAGCAAGAAAGTTTTTACACAAATTTTGATTTTTCTCTTTAACTAACCATGATTATTTTGGGAATCAGTATTGAGATCCTCATGCTATAGTCTTTGCTACAATCTTATGCTACATTAGGCTCCAATCGCATGCTCTGAACAAGATCCATGGCACTAAATGTTCATGGTCCTCAGCCTTCACATCACTACAGTTCTGGCCCATGACTTTAGACTCACATCAGCATCTCTGTCATTGAATTTTCTTGTAAGTGGGAGGTATCTCCTCAACTTCTGAGAAACTTTCATCACTCACTGATGTTACACAAGTATACTAGAAGATGTTAGCACATGCAAGGACAGAGGACTCCCCAGCAAGCAGTCAGAAGACTGGGGTGCACCGTGAGGGTGATGGCAGCATCACCTTTCGTCAGCCTCAAATACAGTCCTAGAGCTGTTAGGAAGGATGGGCTTGTGGTCCACATACTGAACTGGTAAAGATGTTTTTAATTACCAGTTCAGTCACAGACACATTGAGGATTTGAGCCTTGCTGACGTCAGTTTTTCAAATGTATTATTTCCTGCCTTCATTGGCCAGGACAGCAACAGTTTGAGGAAAAGGCGTTTCTCACTCCCATACCAAGCAAGGGCGAGAGCTATGCAGCCACTTGAGGGTACAGAGGACAAGCTGAGGACTGTGGATGAAAATGCAGAGCTACTCAGGACCCACAGGGACTACCAAAACCTGAACTTTATTTGCGTGCAGAAACAGTATCCTTCTCAGTCAATACAGAAGATGCTTTAGAGAACAGATATGCCCCAAAAGATCCATTAAGAATAGATAGTATCTATATTATCTATTATTAACAGATTCAGCATACATGTTCCCTTCATCCACATTGGTGATGCTTTTTAATTCACTATCCAGGAAAACTGGTATGAACCCTGGAATACCTTTGACAATCCCAAAGAATGAGATTTTTTCCTTAGTGGAAATCTCAGAAGCCAGCTAGAGTGGTAGTGTCAAGGCCACACTTGTCACACCTGGTTAGTGGCTCACTTCCCAGTCCTGTTCAAAATCAACTACAAGTTTTACATGGAAAGATACAGACTTGATACAAACATATCTGCTAATTATCATGATAATTTGAACCCACCTAGTGTTTATGCATCAAAGATTTTCAAAGAGACAGATCACCAGTAGCTCTCCTGGTTTTAACACAGAATACAGGAGGACTGGAGGGTGCATGAAAAAGCTCTCATAACCTATCCAAGTGCAGTATAATAGAAAAAGAAGGGAAAAGGACATAAACAGAACATAGCAGGACTATTCACACTAGGGTTTTGCAAAGTTTTTTCTGCAACAAGTTTACAAACATTAATAACAGAATTAAGAGGTAAAACACACTAAGGATTGCACTGCAGTATTTCTTTCACAGGGGATTAAATAAAACCAGGCATTCTTCATTTTAAAAAACACACTGAAAATCCAAGCAACTGAAAAAACAAAAATGGGAAATTCAACAAGATGGCAAATTCAATTTAAAGTATTGATTAGTGTATCCGTTTAAAAGCCAGCAGAACTCTAGCAGTCAGCTACCTTTTATTTTGTCTAAAGAGGCCATTTTTCATGCAACAAGGAAAAAAGTTCACCTTCTATCAGTAGTCCTCCTTGTGATGAAATTTGCATATGGAAAATAAAACCCCCAAAACCTATGTTCCACTGCCCCCTGTCAAAAACAGTATACAAAACAGGGCCATCTTTGCAAAGTTACCGTAAGAAGCCTTTGTAAATACAACTGTCAGACATGAAACAATTTGGGTAATAATAACTTTATTTTCAGATATGACAAACAGAAAACTCCCCCTAATTGCTTGTCACTTTATTTAGACAGATCCTACTCCTTCAATGCTCAATGACTAGCTCAAATGCTTTCACATATAATTATGGCTCAATCCAGGCATGCTTCCTTAAAAACAAAGAAACTGTATATATTAGGGTAATAATCTTTTAAATGCAGAGGAAAGCTTAGCTGTGTATTTTCTTACTCCCTTTAAAGCAAATTCAGATCCTGCTTAGATTTCTGCTGGTTCACATCCCATTTTAATACACAAACTCCCACAGGTCTTATCTCTTCAACAAAGCAATTAATAAAGCGTGGCTCAAGCCATTAAAGGTTTGTTTTATGCTCCTCTCAATCCCTTGAGATAAATAGGAATTGATGTTTATTTTGAGCCTTTTGAAATCTGAATCATTTCTGCAAAGTCCTGCAGCCCTGAAACTAAAATCTAATTACCTGCAAGTGTTTGCAGATATAAGTATACATTCAAACTCAGTCCCCTATGTGGCAAGCTTTTTAAAGATCAAAGAGTTACCTCTAGCCTTGAGGCTCCTCATTTGAAAATGCACGTTAACATTTAATGCTGTCACACACCAAAGCCTTGCACATTGCTTTGAAAACATACCCCTCAATGGTAGAAGTAGCTTTCTTCACTGCTAGCATTAATCAAAGGGACCAGGAATATATCTTCAGAAGATCCATGGCCAAGGCCTCCACCTCAAGAAATACAGAGCCCAGTTGTCTCGCAAGTGGTTATTTGCAGCATCCTAACTCAGTACATCAGCCCTATGAAAAGGCATGAGAGATCTCATCCCTTCAATTTTGCCCTGGAGAAGTCAACTATCAACTGTTATTCCTTTTCTTGCCATTGAACAGAATCACTCATGGAACTCAGAATCAAAGAATGGTTGAAGTTGGGAGGAATCCTGGAGGTCATCTTGTGCAGTCCTGTGCCCCACCTCCTATGGCAGATTGCCCAGGACCATGTCCAGACTCACGCTGGTGCTGGTAAGGCTTTTCCCTAACCCTTGGGGCAGAAAAGCAAGGTCCACCTTGTAGATTTATTAAATCTATCTTATCTTACAACAGAACATGGCATTCAGGAATAAAGAAGCTCTTACAGGGTCCTGATGAGCTGTAGCCTGGAGAAACTCTATGAAAAGCTACCTTCTGTGTCCTACTAAGCTGAATGGAAGTGGGAGAGCTTCAGATAAATTAATTCTCCAGGACAGAATAAAATTTTAATATGACAATAACATCTCAAAATTTTTGTTTATATGATAATGCAGAGCATTAAGTTAAAGAGATGATGATATGGAATTTGTCACGTGTCTGGGGAAGAGTTAAAGGAGGGCAGATCATTTTCTTCTCTTCATCTGTATTCTTCTTATTTGTTTTCCTATTTTATTGAAAAAAAAAAAAATCGTTCCAAATCAGCATGCTATGTAATTGCTTATATTTAGGTGTTTATTTGGGTAGGGTTGTTCATTAGAGATACATCTAAAACATAGAAAGATTCAGGAATATGCTTGAACAACAATAGGGGGGATATAATTTTGGTTTTTAACCTCAGAGACTTTCAAAATTGTGAAAAAAAGAAGAGAAACGTGTCAGAAAGTTAATTCTAAGGTATATTTCTCTGTTACACTCATTTTTAACTGTATGAATCCTGTGTTACCCAAAAGATGCTGAGGTTGGGCCACATATTATTAGTGACCATACAAGATATCACACTGGCTTTTGCTACTTTTCAAATTGCTCCTTTCACCTAGGTAGGTAATAAAAAGAATAATGAGAGAAAGTGGTCGAGCCCCTCCCAGCAAACCAATGAAGCTCCAGAAGGACCTGAGCAGTCCCTGTCACACATTCATCCCTGGAAGGTTAAGTGGATTTTGATGAAGCCATCAGCTTCAGCCACAAAAAGTTTGAGACAATGCCAAATGAGGTCAAAGGGATTTTTTTTCCCCTCCATTAGCTTCAATGGGCTCTGAATAAAACCCAGCGGGCTCAAGCATGCCTACTAATTGTAAAGGGAATTAGAATCCCAGTAAATCATTCCAACTATGGACACTTGAAGCCAAAATGACAAAAGGAAATTACATGATCCCTTGCATATCACTGTATGAACCACTGAATTCATGCCAAAACTGTGATAATGTTGTCCCAGAATTCAGGAATACCACCTCAGGCAATGTGAACCAGTACCTAGTACACCAGATTAATTCCTGTCCCCTTGAATTCTAGAAGATTAATTCCTCATAAATCCAAGTGACTTTTTACGTACTCACATCAAACCCCCTAAATAGCCTCTCTCACTCTCAAAGGTAATCTACTTTTCACAGAAAGATTTCAAAAGTTCATGTCTACTGGTATAAAGCAGAGACTGATTCAAAGGCCATGACACTGTATCTCTTATGAATAAAAAGTATCAAGTGAGAAAGGTTTATAAGGCCATATATAATCTTGTTTTTTAAATAAAGCTAGGCCAGTTTGCTAACCAAATTCACAGCACAGTGTCACACAAGCTGTTGCCATACGGCATTTCACATTGAACCATTCTTTAAATGTTGGTCGCCAAAATGATGCTACTCAGCATTTTTTTTAATTATTAATTGGAGGATGCCCATAGCATTTTGTCACTGCGCTGGCTAATGCTTAGATATGATCAGAGTCACATTATTTCATTTTTGTTTCTTGTCCACACAAGTGTTTTTAGAAGAAGTCCATGTCCCTGTGACATTCACAGATACTCTCTGCAGACAGTTGTCCTAGCAGGACTACGCACAGCAATGTCTGTGGGTAGCACATCTGAAATCATGCCAAGCCTAGTTAAATGAACTGAAGCAAGTCCAAGCTGCTTTGTTATTCAAGTAACACACAGCAGTCCTAAGTGAAGTAGGGACCATGCGGGGTAGGAAACACATACAGCAGTAGACCACTTCGGAATAGTGTTTTATATAACACAAAGCATGCCTTACCTTTCTCTGGCAGGGCATATTACTTTATCTCCACATTGCAAACATGGAAATGTGACAGGAGACAAGGTCACACAGAAATCCTTTGGGATAAGTGGGAACTGACCTGACCTCCAGAGCCCCCTCACACCAAGCAGCTCTGCTCCCATTACTCCTTTTTCTTGTTCTCGTGGAACCACAAGAACAAGTCATTTGAAACTCATCAGATGCATGAAAAATGCTAGAATCGAGTCTGGGAAAAGGATGGGGAAACTAAATGAGAAAATTAAGAATACAGGCATTAGGAGAGTTGAACAGTACAAATACAATGAGAAGAGGACAAGCCAGAACAGTTATAATGTTTCACATTTAAAAGAGCTCAGATCTGTTAGTATAGTATTTGAATGAAGCAAAATGGAGTGCTATGAGGACGGTAGAGTAGAAGCTAATTTAGGTACATGTCTGGAGCGTAGGTTGATTAGGTCATTCACAGCCTGAAGCTTTCTGGCCATAACAAAACCTCTTCCAAACCATCCCTGCTGTGTCTCGCTTCTGTTTATTTGACTAGTTCTGTTCAAGGTCCAGATTTGGCAGAGCCTCTGTTCCCCCCAATGTGCATTTACATTTCCAACCATCTGCTGAAGACTCAGAGCCTCCTCTCTGAAATTCGAAAGATTTAATGACAATTAGCTTGAAAATACTTTTTAATTTTATTAACAGATTGTAGAATCAAGAAAATTCACAGGGGAAAAATGAATTAAATAGCCCTGCCTTTCCCCATCACTAGGCCTGCCTACCAAGCAGTAAGTGCAAGGCACACGTGGGTAGCTGCAAAGTACTTTGAATTCAGAGCTACGCCATTAATCCTGTAAGAACAATCATGATGCCCAACTTGTGCTATTATATAACTTTACTGACTCAAATAAGACCTTGTGGAGATGCACTAAGCCATGTGCAAGTCATTCAACAGGATCTTGTTATTTGGTGCCAAGTCCCCTACCGCTGGCCCAGTCTGCCAGCTCCCTACGCCTTGCCCAAATATCAAATTCAATAAATATTAGAGGAAAGAATGTTCTAATGTCGCTGAGAAGTTCAAGTTAAATAAGACTTCATCTGGAAGGTTTCATCGCTACACAATAGATGTACAATATGGGACAATGCCACACTTTGAATCATTTTTACTTTTTAAAAAAACAGGCCACTCATTAAATTTCCTTGTTTCAAGATATCCATAAATTCATGACATTTCCATACGAGTCAAAGGTGCTTTGCTTTCATTTCTTGGAAGCGGTGGGGTTTTTTATTTTTTTTTAACACACATTGCCACTGCGCACACTTTCTCTCTGCTTCATAGTAATTCATGTCACTGGCAACCTTTAATAGTATGAGTCAAGTTTCTAATGTAGTAAAACAAGGCAGACATGTAATTATGCCCTGAAAATAAAATCTTTTGTAAGTTTTAACAGCATCTCAGACATCAGTTGGATTAGTTCCACCTGTCAAAACTACAGGTGGTCAGATATGTCTCAAGAATGCCTATCTACTTGAGGGTTCACGTCTGACTACTTACATTTCTTGCAAAGGAGAAATTACCTCTTTTTGTACATTATGAAGCCAAAATATTTTATTTTTTCCAGTTGGAAGAGGCATCAGGTCTTTCCTTCTGCAAGCTTGTACCCAACTCTGCTTCACGGACCCAATGAAGAGGTATAGCTCCAGTTTATGGCCAGATTTATTTATGACTCATATTCCACAGTGTACTCCACATGCCCAAGCCACTGGTTCTGCACAGGACCATCCAGATCAGTCCAACTCAAGTCTGCACTCAAAACTAGTTTCTCCATAAAAACCATATAGGCCAGGACTCCTGAACTAGAGTTGGAAAAGAGGCAGCACTTCAGAAAACTTGGTATACAAAATCAATCTAGAGTATTTGGGGAGGTCTGTTTACTTTCCAGCCATCTGAATTATGCCATCTGGAAACCTTTAGTTTCAACGGGCTGAGGAGAGAAGTCAAAAGGTGAGTTACTTGTGTTCAAACAAAGTATATTTTTCAGAAACAAGGCACAAAGTCTTGCACGCACCCCCACTTCCCTTGAGGAAGTGTTTGTGCAGTGTCCCTTACTGAAAGCACAACTTTATTATTTTTGGAAGCGTAGAGGAAGGAGGTTGAATTTTGGAGCTAGTGGAAAAGTAATAGCTAATAAGCCAAGCAACTGCAGCGTGAAAATATGACAGGTGCAAAATTTGCTTCTGTATTTCTACGCCAACGAGAGTATGCTTATTCATTCATAATTAAGCTTTTCACACCTTACATAGTCCAAATGGATTTCTGGCAACATTTACTATCATAACACTTCTCTTAATAGCAGAGACCTTGGTAAGGAAAAGTGCCTTTTGATCACATAAGTAGGGACTAGGTCTCCAAGTCCTGCTTTCACATCTTATATTATTGTTTAACCACTAGTAAACAGTTTTGGTTTTAACTTCTTCCTTTAACCAAGGAAGCATTAACTAAGTAGCATTCCACAGCTCAACAAATATCCCATAAAAATATAGGTAATTTGGACAAGTGAATTAGTTTTCAAAATAAAAACAGTTCTAAAATTATAAAACTTTTCCATTTCCAAGCTTGCAAATCAGTCATTCTTTCCCAATACATTCCATATTTTTTTTACATGCAATCTCAGTAACACTTAGTTAAAAAAAAAAATATTGTTACACTTTCCTATCAACTTGGCATGTGAAACAAGATGTACTTATCTCTCTATAATTCAACAGACTGGGTTTTGAGAAAACTCTGATCAACAACTAAGATGGAAAAGTATTCCAGTAAACTAGAAGTATCCAACACTTGTTCTAACAAACTATCTGCATTCCCCTCCTGGGGGAAGAGAGACCTGAATATGTGTGTAGTTAAATCCCATGGATATTCTAGAAGGAATTTCCACTTGAAAAACATATTTTAAACAAATACATCCATAGAAAAAATTTGAATTTCTCATTTTAAGAGCTTACACTGGAAATCTGAATTATTTTCATGCAGCTCTGGAGTGGACCTGCCATTTACATGTTTGATGCAAGTAAAGGTTACATTTCTCATTTCTTCATCTGATTCAA
The DNA here is from genome assembly GCF_000737465.1 of Haliaeetus leucocephalus. NCBI lineage: Eukaryota > Metazoa > Chordata > Aves > Accipitriformes > Accipitridae > Haliaeetus > Haliaeetus leucocephalus. The sequence goes on from NW_010972437.1 coordinate 20,123,531, forward strand.
ACAAACTATGGACTTGAACCTATTTTTAGCTCAGACCTGGAACAACCTGGCCCTCCACAAAATTAAGTTTGATTTTTAAACATGACACATTTTTCTTTTAGCAAAACTTACCAAGCAATATTATTTGCATTGCTCTTACAAGTTCTCCAGGACCGGGCCATGTTTAGCTCTTACTAATTTCTTATTACTTCTTATCTTTAATACTTGAAGATGCTTGTTTCTGTTCTTGATGGCTATTAACATTTATAGTCAACAGCCTTCATCCCTTCTTTCCATTGAACTACAGCTCCCACCCACCAACCTCTGGGACCCAAAGATCATTTACATCACGTTGTCCTGAAGCTCTTTATGGTCCAGCCACACCTCAGCACGCTCTCTGGTGAGAGACGACAGCCTGCAGAGCAGGTCCTACCCAAAAGCTCCTTCCTCCCTTCTTCCCAAATGATCAGGGAACAGCTAGCTTCACAGTGAAAGCTTCTCAGACAAGCTGAAGCCTCCCCAAGCCTGAAGAAAGCCCTGCCACTACTGCTTCTGTCTCAACCCTTCCTCCCTTCAGGAAAGCAGCAGTGGAAGTGCTTTGCGTGGTGCCATACAGCAACGTACCTTTGCTGCCACTGGGAATCAGCTGTCAGTGATGGAGAAGCCCACGACATAACCACTTTCGGACCTCCTGATGTGCCTCTACAATGTGACATTGCAGTGCAGTGAGACACCTCTCCCTCTGTGACAACATGCTCCAAGTCACTGCTCATTTGCTTTATCTTCTAGTCCTCTACTGTTTCATCCCTTGGTTTTTGCTGGACTTGCTAGAAAATGGACCATCACATAACATCCCAAGTAAGTTTGCCCTTAGTCTATTTCTTCGTGATTTTGCAGATGATTTCATCAACATGCAAAGGAATAGAATCACAGGTCTCTGATCTGCTGAACTAGATGCATCAAATGCTGTCACTTTTTTCCACCAAGGTATTTCACTGCAGGCTTCATTTCAGTACCAATTCAAAAGACACAAATATAAATCCCAGAGGATTCATTTACACTTGGAATTAGTCCCAGCAGGCTTAGTTGTGAGTGGTATTGGAAAGAAACTCCTAATAATGCATCTCACACAGTCTCACTCCATACCTAGATCTATACATTTCTGAGGCTTGAAGGGACTGTTACATTACCTTGTTTAACCTTCAGCATAACCCAGGCTCTACGACTCTGCATAGCCATTCTTACACCAAACACAATAGATTGTTGTCAGATAAAGTGCTGGAAAACTTATTTGAGGTTTGGGGTGGTTTTGGTTTTTGGGGGGGGACAGGGGGTGTTTGTTTTTCTTTTAAATGAGTATAGGTTTGTTGGGGGGTTGGGGGGGGTTGTTGGGGTTTTTTTGGTGGGTTTTTTTACAGAAAAGAGTAAATTACAAAAAAGATAAAAGAAAGAACTTATAGTATTTTTTTTAAATGCATGAGGAACTTTTTTTAATGTGCAATCTTGTGCTTCCTTCCTGCACTGTGAATTACTGTAATCCAACCATTATTTTCATCTCTGAACATTTGCAGGGTCAGCACTGACTATATCCAGCTCCCCAAAGGCAATTCTTAAAATGTTCCTTCCTGCACTTTTCCTGCATAAGAATTCTAACAAAGGTATTATTTAAAGATCCCTCCAAGCCACTGAATGGCATTGCTATGTAAATGAGCAAAAGTAAAGCTGTGCTGATAAGATGACAAGGAGGAAAAAAAGAAAAAAAAAAAAAAAGAAAAAAAAAAAAAAGAACACAGGCTCCTGTGCGTGATTTGGCCCTTCACATTTTTCATGGGAAGAGCAAATGCACATCCCTATGAATCTCATTACACCTCTTTGATACAATCCATTTCGGTCAAGATCTCCAAACACTGACACTCCTATGTGGCATTGCAGACTCTGAACTACTGCTATAAACAACCAGGAAAAGGGGACATAAAGAGACAGATTAAGTTAAAGATTTTTAATATTAAAATTAAGTCGATAGTATATTTGGTTGCTATTTTAGGGAGGGGAAAAGCCAAAACCAAAACCAAACCCTTGGTGCTGATGATGCCACACAAAGCTGAAATTGTTAGTAAGCCACACCAGTTTTCCCCTACCAAAGCCAGTAAGGTTTTTTCCTGAATATTGTGCAACTCTGGAAGGAAGGGGTCTAGAACCATGCGCGGAGAGTGGTGCTATCTGCCAGCGTCAATAGAGAGGCAGGGAAAGAGGGAAACAAAACAAAAAATGGGCTCCAGTTGAAGTTTGGGGTTTTTTAAAAGATGAATGACCTGACCTGAGACCTGAAACTCTGCTCTGACTGCAACACACCCAGATAAGTACTTTTGCAGAGTATTATCACATTATTAACCCACAGAGCATTGGTTCTCTCCAAGTCTCACAGACCAGAGAACAAGCCCTAAAGAGCTAGTCAGATAGAGGAACAGCTGTCTACAAAGCAACCTGCTTCGTTCAGAAACACTTCCACCGGGCATACAACAGATCAGAGAACTGCAAATGTGGAGTCCAATGACAAGGGGAAGTTAAGCAAGGGTCTCTCAGCGCTCCGTGGATAGGACTGGAATATGCAGAATTTTATGGCCAACAAAATGGTCAGATAACTGCACTACAAGTGCAACAACATCTAGATTATTTTCCCACTTCCAAAAAAAAGGAGGGGGGACCCCAACAACTTTCACTTTAAAAAAAAGAAAATAAACATTCTCTCCCAGTGTGAAATGCATAGATCACCTGCTTTTCCTGAGTAGTATTTTTTCTCTCCAAAACCTCACCTCACTTTTCTGTGAGGAATATGACTGAGAAAGGAAATTAAGAATGCAAATTAGGAAGACTAAAACCTAATTCTTTCAAGAACTAATGATTTTAAGCAATTAAAAAGAAAAAAAAAAAAAAGAGACACCAACAGAAATAAGAAAGAAACCCACATTTTAGAATATTTCAAACAACTGAAAAGTCTGGCTTGCCCTTTGATTCAGCATCGAGTTGTAAACACCTATTCACCTGACAAAACCAGAGACTACAAACATAACCAATGAATACTCTAGGTCATTAATCTTTCCTATTTATTTCTTCTTTAATATTTCAAATAGAGATACAATGCTTCTTCACACTGAAATAGCAAGATGTAGGAGAAGGTAGCAAATTTTTAATTTTAGTACTTTTCACAGAGAACTGAAATGACTTGGGGGGGGGGGGGAAAAAAAAAAAAAAAGCCCCGGAACTAATTTTTAATTAAAAACATCCTCCACTTTATTTTGTATTTTCCAAAATGCAACTGTTCATTATGTTTTCTTTCCATGTACCTAACTTCTGATTTTTGAACTCAAACACATACAAATGCAACCATTCACTTTCTCTTAGCACAAAATCAATCATCCATCACTCCCAGCAAATTGCACATAGCCTCAAGTGTTATGCAAGCCCTGTAAAACTGCCTATAGAAGCCACACAAGTTTCTGACTCTGATTTTAAATGAAAACAGTTTAAAGAGCTTTAATAACATCACAGCACCTATTTCCACTGCCACCATCCCCCGTCAAGAATCCTTCTGTTATTTTTAATTGTTCTGCTATTTCAGCTATTGTATGTTAAAGACAAGTGCCACACAGAGGCTTAAACAAGAAATATTGCAAAAATTGTTCCTAGGGAAAACAAACAAAACCCAATACAGTGGTCAAGATCTTATGTAGAATAAATCAAGACAGAAGATATGTCCCTGTCCTAGAAGACTCTTGCCTGTACAGCTACAGCCACAATTCTATACATTACTGTACTACTAGCAATAAACCATCAAGGGCAATTTTATAGCAATGTCTTCCCTTTCAACCAACATAGTTTAACACAGCACAGGGAAGAAAGTAACTGGGTTTGCTTTATCAGTTTATATATTAATGTTGCACACTGAATTTAAGGATTTTTATGCTACCAGTAGGAAGTGATAACAATCCAAAGAGAATTTTCAGAAGCAATAACTTACTGAATGCTCAGCCAAAGTGTGTATGTGTTTATTTTTGTTTGGTTGGGTTTCTTCTAAGTTTTCAGATATTAATAAGCAGTCTGGGTGCTTGAGGGAAAAGAAAAATAATGTTCTTTTGAAAAAGGTAGGCTGTAGTGGGAGGTTACCTATATTCAACTTAAGCAAAGGATACACCTGTTCCAAGTGGTTTACCCAATGACCATATAGTTTTGTAACAGAAATATTATCTAGAGGTTGGTGTGAAAGAAGTATGAATGGAAGTGTGTGTAAAGCATCAGAAAGCAGCACAAAGGGAAAGAAAAAAGCTTACAGTGATAATGAAGGACCCCATTCCCAGGGCACTGGTTCTAGCAGCAACACAGAGGAACATCTTGCTCATGGCACAGCCACAAAGCCTGCACTCTGATGAGACCAGAGCATGACAGCTCAGCAGCTGAAGACCCTGTATTGTCCCAGTAAGAGTATGGCAGCATATCATGCATACCTATCCTTTTCTTGTTAACCAAAGGGACACTAGACCTCCTCCATATTCAAAATGAGGAAAAAAAATAGACAATAGGCAGCAACCCAGACAAAGATTTATGGAAGCTGCAGTCAGAAAGGTCCTGAGGCAAAGGACCACCCTACAAGAACCGATGACTCCCAAATACCATAAAGGACCTCTCCAGAAATTAGTTTGTCACCATTATCAAGAGTTACCTCTCAGACATGGTTGTCCTGGTTTCAGCTGGGATATAGTTAACTGTCTTCCTAGTAGCTGGTACAGTGCTATGTTTTGAGTTCAGTATGTGAAGAATGTTGATAACACTGATGTTTTCAGTTGTTGCTCAGTAGTGTTTAGACTAGAGTCAAGGATTTTTCAGCTTCTCGTGCCCAGCCAGGGCACCTGACCCAAACTGGCCAACAGTGTATTCCAGACCATGGGACGTCCCATCTAGTTTAGGAACTGGGAAGTGGGGGGCAGGGATTGGCCGCTCGGGGACTGGCTGGGTGTCGGTCGGCGGGTGGTGAGCAATTGCCCTGCGCATCATTTGTACATTTCAATCCTTTTATTACTACTGTTGTCATTTTATTAGTGTTATCATTATCATTATTAGTTTCTTCTTTTCTGTTCTATTAAATCGTTCTTATCTCAACCCAGGAGTTTTACTTCTTTTCCTGATTTTCTCCCCCATCCCACTGGATGGGGGGGGAGTGAGTGAGCGGCTGCGTGGTGCTTAGTTGCTGGCTGGGGTTAAACCACGACAATGGTGAGGAGTTGTCAGCTGGCATCCCTTATTCTCTGCAACCATTGCACTTGGATGTGCTCACCTTGGTGCTTGCAAGTACACAGATGTGAGAGAATGAAATCTGTGAGTGCAGAGTATGAACACTTAAAATCAACTTGCCTAAACCTTTTGTAAATAAATATCACCTTCCCCTTTCATAAGATCTCACTTTGATTTTTATTACACTACTTTCCCTACACGTTTAGGACTGAAAAAGACTTACTGGAAATCCTCCAAGTGCTAGGGAGAGCAATTAGCTCTTGGGGAAGATGCAGGAGAGTCTCAAGGTCCTGTATCTTTCTGGAGCACAGGCATATGATTAGCCCATACATTAAGAACAGATACCAGTTGAGTAAAGAAGAGATTTTCCCCATGCAGAAATCAGTTCTGTTCCTAAAATAAGCCTCAACTGGAGGCAAATAAGACCCGTTTTCATGTGCTTTGTGGTAGCAGCTCAAAACCAGTCATTCCTAATTGCTACTTCATTGTGATTATCAATTCATGCAGACATGATGCATAGCACATAGTAAAACATGGCACAGCCCTGCCTACGCAGAGCACATCATACTTTCAGTACAATGGGAAAAATTGGTAATAATTGTTAGAGGAGATGTCAGGCCCAGTGTTATTGATATTTACATTTCGATAGGCTCAGGGAAAGTGATGCCTCAGGGAATGTGAACAAAACACAGATAATTCAGGTTCATCTCAAGAGCGTTTCAAGCAAGACTGGAAATAGAAACTATACAGCTGCTACTATTACGGAACCATGAAGGTGTTGAAGTCCCAATGAAATGCAGCTCGAGAGAGACCACACCTCTTTTTTCCACCATTCAAACTTCTTTCAGTTCCTTGAGGCTGAGCGAGCACATCTTGTTGAAGGATGCAATTCATGTACAAGGACAACCTCACAGCTCACCAGACAAAAGTTCTAAGCAAAAGCCATGCATTAGTAACTAGCACATGCTAACATACTTGGTCACTCAGCAAAATGTGTCTTATTAGCTTCAGTCTTACTATTGAGCTCACCATGACAAGGTGATCTTTGACTACAAGCTTTACTGGTTATAATCAGATTCATATATCCTGGGGTGCCTTTCTGACTTGCTCTCATAAGAGAGTCCTCAAAAAGTGAACATTTGCCCTTCATTGCCCTACAAATAAGCCTATCAAAATCTCCATCTTTACTAAGTTTTCTTTCATTAGAAGGTCAGACTATCAACTTGGGAATATTTAATTTTAAGCTGAAATGTGATGGAAAAAAATTCTGGTCCAGCCCAAAGCATGATGGGGTGGGGGAAGAGGAAAACCACCCTCCTAAGAGCATACGATACAATGTTTTTCTTTAGCTTTGCTACTCCCTTCCAGTACTATTTTTTACCCACTTTTAGAAACAGGGATATTTCAAAGGGCAGTTACTCTGGTTAACATTTTTCCTAAAGTCTTTATTCTTCAAATCACATGACTGGGCAATAAGCTCAGCAGAGGAAGCATTTTTACTGTGGTCATATACTGCAGAGACTACATTTATGTCAGAAAATTCTTCTACAGGGTTGTGCACAATGTCTTCTTTTTGGAATATCTCTTCTTTTAGTAAAGAGTAAGACCTGTTGGTCCCCAAGTATCTCTGGGGCGAACTCCAGTGTGGCTTTTGTCTGTGCACTGCTTTAATTTATTCAGATATTAAGTAGAAGAACAGAAAATCCTATTTCCTCACTGAAAGCAACTTATTCACTGTGAAGTAACAGATAGAACCCTTCATCTTTATCAAATTCATCTGCATAACTTGGCAATCAGCTTGTCACAATGAAGGCTGCCTTTGACTTCTGATTTACTTCTGCCCACCAGATATTACCTATACCTATTAAAAAAAAGAAACTGTCTCTTGGTAGTACTGAAAGTTATCATGCATGCAGGAAATTGTGTCCCCTCTGTAACTCCAGCTAGCTTAAAATGTGTTTGTCACCACAGATATTCCTGTTAAAAAGTAATAGGGATCTCAATTATTTTAGAGCTTGTTTTAGCTTAAGACAAAACTGAACAAAGAGTTAAGGAGAAGAAGAAAAAAAAGAGGAAAAAAAATGAAGTAACATAGCAGCTGATTTAGATTTGCACACTGGGTTAGTTACCTTATTCTGTATCTTTTAAAGAAAGTTTCATTGCACAAAACAAAACCCCTCTTAGGTCCGAGCTGGAATTAAATGTACTTAATCACTGTCAACACAGCAGTGAGTATTTCCATAGCGAACACTGAGTGGCGAAGTGGAGCTTCACACAGACAATGATAGCAATCAAAGCACACATGGACTACAAGCAGTGAGCTATTTCACTGGAGAGCACTTTCAAGCAATTCATTGCTATAGAGAAGGAAGTAAATTCGGGAACAAGTTCTAAGCTATTTAAAGATGCTATAATCAACAGCTAGTGCATTTTTTTAAATAAACAAAAAGTCCCAAAGTCCCAGAATGAATAATGTTTGGTTTCCTGGTTAGACCCTCTGGAATCTGAAGTCTTTCATGATACAGCACTACGATCACTGGCTACAGTGCGGCTCCTAGGTCACTCAGCGCACTAGACAAAAATCAAAGCCTGTGTAATAAAGTCTGTAGGGTGCATGATACAAAAGGTCATCATCCTCAGGAGTTTTTTTACCACTCCTTTTTGCTCATGTTGGAAAATATGTAGTGGGTACAGTAGAAAATAGAAGAGAAAGGCAGTTTCAACCCTCACATTCACCTAGGAGATCTTGTGGTTGGCTGAAAAAGTAGCAAGACAGTTTCTAAACAGGTATTCCTATGTGGAAGGGTTAAAGATTACACAAATTTGCCTGCTATCTGCAGAGAGAGGCTGAGGACCAAGATGAGCAAGCACAAGGGTTCGAGAGGGCTGATCTTCATGTATCTGCTGCTTAGCAAGGGGTTTCCTCAATTCAGAGCACTTAAAAGTAGTTCCTGTTCTCGCCCGCTCACTCTCTACTGACCAGCCTTCGATGTGGTCACCAGTTCACTGAACAAATCTGAAGTAACATCATATTATATTAACTTTTGCTTGCAAGTATCAATGCTAGTTACAGCAAGATCCAGGCTTTAAGGGCTCAGTCCTGAAAACTAAAGTGTTTTCACCACCCTGGAGCTCTTCTCATCCAGCTGTTGGGCAAAGAAACCACAGAGATGGCTTAACTACTTAGGGACTTCCCAGGGTGTAGGTGGGATACAGACCTGTGTCAGCTTTGATTTATCCCTATTTTCAGTCTCCTGTATACAATGCATTAAGTTATTAATTGGTTAAAATCATAAATTGGATGAGAGAAAGAATAAGGATATTATTAATTACTGCTAGTGATTACTTTAGTTTTAAAGATAGCTTTGGATACAAGAAATCTAATTTTTTTTACATCACCTTCCTTTCCAATTTAATTGCTGCAGAAAACTTCTTCATCAAAACAGCTCAAAGCCTGGGTTCACTGAAAATTACAGTAGGAACCACAACAACAACAAAAAAATTACATTTTCATTTTTCTACCAAGATCTACCTGACCTGGATGAAGATCTTGAAATGAATATTCAGTATGCATGTCTGCAGGGAGGAAAGATGAGCACAGTCAATCTGAGGTAAAGTAGCAGCTGCTGAGACCTAAAAATCAAATTTATCAAAGATGCACTAAAGTTCTGTTAATCCTCCAAAAGCCATGAAAGTTTTAGGTGGGTTTTAGTGAAAGGAAACTGTAGCATTCCTGCCTTCAGACACGTTAGGACAGAAAATCTTCTCTTCTGCTTAGCTGGTCTTAGATTATCAGATTCAAAATGGTATCTTAACTTCTACTGTCACTCACTCTCAAGATCTGCAGAAAATGGTGTTTCAAAATACTTTTTATCATTTAAGCAAGTATTATAGGCACAAGCACACCTGAAAGTCAACTGATTTTATATTTTCATATTAGTAAAACTCTGTGCTAACTTTACAAGCCTGATACTAATTTAAAATAATCTTTTAAGTGAGAACTAATAAATATGTATGGCATTCATCATCAGAAACATGGTTGCACTTTCTTCCAGATTGCAATTCACCTCTGCAGTGAGAAATATGACTTGAGGCTTTTAATTTCTTCTGTTAAACAATAAATTATGCAGAGGTAAACAAATTAGGTGTCTGCAGCTTCTGGTCTCAGCTGACACTATAGAAGGAAGACATTCCGTCATGCTACTGTACAAGAATTGTATTGTATTGTATTTCCAGTTTCAACCAGGACCTTGAATCATGCAAGCTGGATGAAGCTAGAAATGAGCAAGACTATACGGTAAAGTGTATAGTTATTCCTGCTGAATATGTCTTCAACTCATTTTAAAGAATGATGTTGTTGTTCCTAATAACAGCGTGGATCACATACAAAGTATCAATATATTTCCACATCTCCTTCAAAGACAAGCTGTGTTGCTGGGATCCCAGCTTGACATATTTCCATTCTCATGCCAATTACTTCAGCCAAAAGAATAACATGACATATTTAGGAAGGATTTATTTTTATTTAATGCTCAGCAAGCAAACAAGGACAAGTCCTGAACTATGAATGACATCGTAGAGATACTGCAAACATGTCATCAAGTTCAGCACAAGACTTCGATTCAGTAATACCAAAAAGTTACCAAATTTTTTCTTCTTTCTATCTAATTCCCTTAAGGTATAATACTAGTAAGTGGAAGTTAAGATCACCTTTCTACATTTCTAGAGCTGTCTGGAAATTTTCTGTCATGACTTCCTGCTTATTAAAAACAATTTCTACAGAATCTTAGTCTTCCATGGAGTATGTTTTATCTGACTGAAAACCAAAGTGAAACCTGACTATATCATTTAAACTCAAGCCAATTCTTTTATCCACATTTTCTCATTCAGGAGACTAAATTCAGGACTTGGAGAACAAAACTGGCCCTTACTTTCTGCCCAGTTTGCACTTAGCTATTTTGGTATAAAATGAATAAGTAAGGACTAAAGGATATGACCTCTAGTTTGCAATTACAGAGTTTGAGATTATATCAAACGCCTTTTTCTTTCCAGATGAGCTTGTTAATTTTTCCCCATAAATACACTTCTTATTAAACACAGCAGAAGTACCTGGTCAGAGGCTTCATCTGGGGTTTTTCAAAATTGCCCCTGGGCTTTTGTTTAACTGAGCACAAGCATGCCCTTCTATATTGAGATGGTGACATTGGCTGTTAGTCCGTTATGGCCCCACGAGAGTCATAGATCATCCTAAAGAACATAATACTCTCAATACATTAGAAGTAGAAAACATTCAGTGAAATAATTAGGTCTACCTTGGTCAAGGAAGTATCAAGTTGTGAAAAGAAGACAGAAAGATAACGGAATTTTCCTTAACCTACAATAGTCAACACCAGACAAATACAGAGGGCTTGACCCCACCTCAAAATTTCTTGGGTATAAATATATTCATTATGCATGCACAGCTGCACAGAGTATATGGGGGTAGATAGTTACACTTTTTCATTCTTGTATTTATCACTGAATGCTACTTGTTACGCAAGAGATTTATGGATACAACTTCAATTCACTTACAGTATTGAACAATTATCTCGCAGGTCTGTAATTTGAATGCTAGCAGGACTGCCAACGTATCTGTAGCAAGAATACATATTTACAAGCAGCTACCATTCCCTTGCATCTCAACTGTAATGAAAGCCCACGCACACTTTGCTCCAGTCTCCGTAACTAGAATTAGATTTAACTTGTATTATGCTATTCTGTAAATAAAAGGCATTTCCATAACAGCAGAAAAAACCAAAAGAACCCGAACCCATAAGCATGTACCTGCATTCTATTTCATGCAGCTGTTATTGTTCATGTATAACACACTGATGTACAAATTCCATACACAATTCATATATGGGGTTTTGTGGCAGATTCGCATTGAAATGCACAACAGTGACAGGCTGAGGATAAGTGCTGAAAACAGCAGCAAGACCAGAATTGAACCTGTCTGACGTTTTACATCAGCAACAGTTGATGACAGCAGCACTGAGGAAAAGTGTTCTTAATCAAATCCCAGGTGATGGTCAGGAGGGGGGATGACGACAACTACATTATCAAGCCACTTCCTCAGCAAAAAGAAGCCCAAGGTTCCTCTAAGATAAGAACACGACCCACTAAATTTAAATTTCTAGAGCTATGGTAAATTTAAAGCTGGTAGAAGGAGAGAGATTGGCTGCAGTGAAAATGAATTTCTCTGTATACTTAGAGAAAGAGATAAAAGGTAGTCAGAGCAGGACTAATTTTTCCCTCAAAGAACTTGTCCTGCTGACATTATTTCTACCTTCTCCCAGACATTCAGCCTCAAAGCTTTAAGACTATGAATGAGATGGCAAAGATGTGTGAAAAAGAATAAAAACCTCAGCTAATCCACAACAATTAAAAAGAAACAAACAAAAGAGCCACAGAAGCTTTGTCCCTATGAAATTTTACTTTAACTTCTTCCAGACTGAAACAAAATGCTAAATTGTCCTACAGGCATAATCTTATTTCTAATTGAAATATACGCAACTGTTACAGTGCACTGCATTATTAAATGTAACTTGGTAATACAATTTGCCTTAATGAGAACTGTATAATAACCACAATGAAATATCACATATGATGTTTTAATGAGGATTATGGCATGTTAATTTTAAACTGAACAATAGGGCATATAATGTAATCCATGCCCTGTGTACAGTTCAACAGCTGCTGACTTGTCGGACTGGTTTGTACTTGTGTCTGACAAAGATAAATAATGAGCCAATTACAGAGCTACTTGGTACACCTATTTATGGTGTCAACTACCTTTTTTCGAACACTGAAATGAAGTCATGAATGCCCCATTCAACTCCTTTTTTTGATCTTTTGTGCTTCTACAATGAGGACAACACTAACAGTCCTAGTATTCCTTCCTGCATCTATTTTAACTTGGGAGCACATAAATCAACCGTCCAATATGGACTATATTGATTGGTCTTTATGAAAAGCTTCAGCTATTTCTAAATAAAAGTTTACTTTTCATCCCGCATGTATAGTTCGGGGAAGGATGTTACTCTACTACACTACCGCACACGTCTGAAACCAGTTCCTCACAGTTATTTAATAGGTGGCGGTTCAAAATTATAAAGGCAGGCCATAATTTCACATGGTCCAGGTACAGTTTTAGTTCCCACTGCTAGTATCATGCCCCAGCAAACAGTTCCTGCGAAGTAGAGATCTACAGTGTAACATCTGAGGATGAAACACAATGAAATGCTACTCCTAACTGAGCAGCTGTTGAAGGTATTGTTCTCACTAAAACACGGTATCACTGAGCAGACCAAACGGGCACGATCATTTCAGTGATTCCAATAGATTCAGGGGACTTCGAAAGAGTAAAAGCCAAGACAGGCTCTCCTGAGGTGCAGGCCAAAGCTGCCATGCTTTTTAGAAAAACCTGGATGCTGGAGGTGCAGATAAAGTAGGAGGAGTTGTATTCAAAGACAACCTTTGGTTTCAGAAAAAAAACCAAAACAACAAACCACACAACAAAAAAAGCCAAAAAAACTCAACCTTGCTGAGAGGTCCCAGAAGAGCCATGCAGAATGCAGTGCTTCCCTCGCAAGGTTATACCAAAGTGGCTTCAGCTAGAGCTAAACCTTGCTCTGCAAGGCCCTGGCCATGGTGAGAAGACAAACGGGGCTGCAACCTTGACAGAGTTGATGCTTCCCTTCTCTGTAACCCATATGTTCAAGCTTGAACCTTGCGTCCCCTCCAGCAAGCCCCTCACTTGAAAATGGCGTCAACAGGACGTATTATTTTATTAAAAAAACCAAACCACACACCTCTCACTGGCATTTAGAAGTAAATTAAGTTCTGTTTCATCACAGGAAGGCAAGTAGCTGAGTTCTCAAAATCTTTCCCTCCCCGCTGCATTTTCAGATGATTACATGACAATCAGCAGGCTAATGTAAAACAAAACCTCTTTTCATGCTAGGAGCTTATTTTAGTAGGGCTTACGAAATATCTTTTTTCATCTGAAAAAAAAACCAAAAATATCGTTAAGAAGGACATTAAAAAAACACCTACCCCCACAAATACATAGGACGACTGACTGATATTTCCCTCCCAGCTTAACTATCAGATGAAATATGGAAATCTTAAAGTTTTTTTTTTAAAAGATTAAAAGATTTAAAAAAAAAAAAAAGGAACATTTTTTACATGGATAAATGCTTCCTTATAGCCTTTTAATTCCAGAGCTCTAACATGTCTAAAACTAGTAGCAGTAAGAGGAAAAAACAATTCCTCGCAGTCCAACATGGGTGAAATTCAGGAGAGGTTTTTCAATGGTACGGCCCTTTCCAAGGTGGTATCCACAGATATTCTACCCAAACCCAGTAGGTTCGTTATGATTTTTTTATCCCCATGCCAGTCTAAAGGCTTTTCTTTGGAAAGGAAACCTGAAGCTGTAGAGGACTTTTCCTCAGCTTAAAGTTTCAGGCAAAGAAAGTTGAATTTGCAAGAGAGAGAGAATTTAAAATGAGAAATTCATTTACATGAGCAATTTTGAAAAAAGCAATAATGAGGCTGGTGAAAAAAAATTAACGTTATGTTTCAGAGACTTGATTTTGGTGTATCAGTTCTTGGGGGTTTTTTTGGTTTGGGTTTTTTTTTCTTAATCAGAAAAAGTTTTTTATGGAAAGCTCTGACTCGGAAAGAGAAAAAACCTTAACTGATAGTTTCCGTATCTAAGCAGCACCTTCCAAACTGTTACCAGTAAAACATATGCTACCTACTCTCCTTTCACCTCCCTCCCCAAAATTGCTTCCCTCTTCTGTTATTTTAAGAGGTCATAAATTGACATAGGATGTGCAACTTCGTACCCCTTTTTTCTCCCACGCTGCAGGCTGAAAACGATGAGCCAGACTGAAGAGAGGTTTCTACAGGGAACTGCACTGCAGATAGAAAGCCACCAGCTTACCCACCCACAAAGCTGCTGAGCTACTAGCCTCAACCCAGCTAGGCAACCTCCCACTAAAAACTCCTAAAACCACCCCAAACGCAGCTGGGTTGTGGACAGTGGACGAGGTGCAAGATGGCTTCTTCTATTCATGGAGTCCTACTTCCACTCATGGTTCTTCCCTGCATTCAGAGGCATCAGGAGAGACTTTCTTAAGTTGACTCATCCTGCAGACCCTCCTCAGCTTCCCCAGACACACTATTGCATTCAAGTACAACTCTGAATGAACTTAATGGCTGTTTTAAATGATTTAGGATTAAATGAACAGGCCATAATGTAGTTAAACGTGCCAGGAATGAACAATGCAGAATGTGGGTGCCTACAGCTGTCAGAAATTAAAAAGGGAGGCTGCATGAATGTTTATTATTTGCATCAGCAGCTGGTTACTATCGAAGGGAAAAGCTAAGCTCCTCAGAAACATGCTTAACTTCTTGTGCAAATATTAAGCAACTGTATTACAGAAGCACAACCACTGCTGATAGTCAATGCGAGTAAGAACATGAGCATCCAACACAGTAGATTTTTGACTGCACAATTCAGAGCACATGTGTTTTCTGTTAAAAATATATGAACAGAAAATAGAATTCAAGAGAACCAGTCCTTATGGTTTCCCCTCACACACACTTTTCACCCTCAATACTTGCATGTACTGAACTCTACCACAAGTAACAGGCAACACTAATAATTTAAGCTTTCCTTCACCACTTGACTTCCAGCTTCTGGAGCACCCGAACCTCCTGGGACAAGGACAGGGCAATAAGGAGCAAGTAAAATAGGAACCATCTTAGCTTTATCCTTCCAGACCTAAAGCTCCAGACTGAGTGAACATCATATCCTCTCCTTTGGGAAAGAAACTGCAAAGAGACATCATCCAGGTCTGGAAGGTGGAGAAGATGCACAGGCAGTTCCCTAATAAAACACTCTTTTTAAGAGAAGCTTAGTTCTAGCTGAAGTACATGCACAACAACACAGAAGACTTAATCACAAACAGGATACTGGAATCTTTTTAAGTTTGGCAGAAGTTGTTTTCTCAATGCTGCTATATGACCAAGAAAGAAGTGTTTTCAAAAAGGTTTCATTTAATTTTGTAAGATATGCAACCCATTTGTGTAACACTGGCAGAAGTTGTTATTAACATATGAGGCAACCAAACTTTTTCCCCCCACTGACAATTGCCTAATAATTATAATGCAGTTCATTTATAAAAATAACCAGAGAGAGAACCTCTCCTTCCTCTAGATTTTGGGGAAACAAAACAAAACAAACCACAAAACACAAAAACCAAACCACAAACCTAATCCTTAAGTCTTAACTGTGGAGACCGTCACCAATTCGGCCAAAAATTCAAACTGGTTCAAAAAAAACACTTTAAAAATAAGAAGTTTAAAACACACAGAATAAGAAAACACTTGTAACAGCTTCTGAGACAGCTCAGAGATAGTTCAATACACTAAAAAGGAGTGATTTCTCTTCCATAGTAGAGGGAGATAGCAGCTATTTTTTTAAGTATTAAAATTTTGCATTTGCTCTTGAGGCATTGTCCTGCTAAAAGACAACAGCATAACACAAAGGTACAGTGATAACATAACCATGCTTCATCAAGGAAGACAAGCATTACAAAAGCGATACATGTTCAAATGCTTTGGAATAAAGACCCACTAAGTATAATTTAAGGAACATAAAAATCTATTGAGAGTCAGCTACCATGATTTAAAATGCTTAAAAATGAACAACAATAAAATTTACTTAATATTTTTTGCAAGTTCTGTGTTGCATCCTCGTTATTTCCAGAGTGTCTTACACTACAGCATCAAGACACTAACTACAACAGTTTAGAATTATAGAGTATTGTGCTTTGAGTATTTCACCAGTGATTGTCCTCTTTGTATTTCCTTTCATATTGCAAGTTGATAGTTCCATTTCAGGGAGTCAGGGTAAGATGGGATCAAAACCCTTCTTGGACAAAGAAGCACCTGATTATACTCTCTTTAGATCTTTTGATCATCACCCTTAAATTTTCTTGGATTAGGGTGTTCTCAGTAAGTAACAAATGGAGGAAGGCTTTACTGTAGTATATCTTGTCGCATCAACAGGCTTTGAGATTGAAGGAAACTAAACATGTGAAACACCAATAGGATATACTCAACAATTCACTGTGCTAAGAACCTGGCTTGCTGTAATAACCCCACCTGGAAGTAATAAATTCAAGTTATACTGCAACCAGATCTAAAGGGGGGGAAAAAAGCACACACCCTCCATTGTAGCAGAAGGTGCTGCACCACATGCTGTGTATCTTTTACTTTGGAAGATTAACTGGTGATTTTCTTGCCCTATGTAGCGTGGATGAATTTGGGTGATGAAACAGACTTTTTGACTAGAACAAGCACTCCGCTCTATCAAGGAACAACAGATAATAACCAGTGGTGTCTCTTGACAAGCAAGCATTAAAAGGGCTGCAAATTGTTTAAAGCAAAAGGTTCAAGAAGCAATAAATACTTAAGTGAGCAGTTGTGTTGGACCCAGGAGACACTGTAGATCTATTCCTCTCAAAACATTTCTGATATTTCCCTGCCCACCTGCTAGAGAGGAATAAAAGGAGTTTTTTAAACTTCCCCACTAAAGGTGGAAGTTCTTGTTCTGACTTTATAGTCTGGATTCCTTTCATCCACTGCTTTAATAAACCACAGTTCAATGCCATCACGTACAACTTTCCATTGATTAGCTTGTCTGCATGCTTTGGGACCAAACTGCAGCTGCAAGAGGTCGAAGACATGCATAAAACACTACAAGATCTGGTGATGGTGCATCTGTGACCCAGGCATAGATCTCTATTACCGGAAGCTGCACACATACCTCCTCCTCCAAACAGTACGCACGCTCCTTCAGAAACACCTTACCTTGGGGCACCAATAAAAACCACTAAGCAATGAGCAATCCTACTAAAGCTGAAGGAGTTACAGCTAGCACAAGAATGATTTAGGTGAAAAATAAAGGTAAGGAAAGTTTATTAGTAGCTACCTGATTTTCTATTTAGCTAATTAAACAGCTTTAGAAGCCAGGGAGGTATTTTTCTACATTTCCACCACAATGTGACTATCTTCAACTGGCAAATTAGCTAGCAAGGACTGTTCTAACAAGCCCTCCATTTAGGTTCCAAGTGCAGCAACGACTACATAAATCAGTCATTACCCTGACTTCTCAGAAGAAAACTAACCTAATTCCACTCTGACATTTCAAATGAAAGAAGGAAAAAGAAAAAAGAAAAAAACAGACACTCAAACAACTTATTTCACGGACATCACTTCTTTTTTTGATTGTTCAATGAGTTTCTACTGCAACAAACAAACTCGCATACTCCTTCCTCCCCAGACTAGTAATTTATCTTTTAATCTTTGTGACCTCCCTTTTACTAATAAATACTGCAAAAATTGGGTGCTACTTCTCTCTACTGATGCAGATCACATATTGCCTTACTAACTTTTATTACAGCTGAGGCTTCTATAATTCACTTCATTTCCACTCCCAGTTCCTTTTGCTAGTAACAGGCATAATTTCCCTTTTTTCTTGGGGCAGCAAACAGAATATCATCTTAGTTTGCCTCATTATTTTTGACACCCGTCTTATTCAGTGGCACAAACTCTGCAAGTCCATGCTCCTGCTGTTTTTTGTTTGCAGCACTATACATTTGAAGCCTTTTTGGGCTGTGGTACTTGCACTGCAATCTCTGAAAAAATCATTAAATAAAACGTCAGAAGAAAAAGTAGACAAGTTGGCAAAGAAATACCTGCTGTTTGTCCAACTTGTTGCAAACATTCAAAAAGCCCCTAGCCTCCAAGTAATTAAGGAAGACAGCTTGAACAATTTAAATATTAAAAATACATTTTATTATTTAAACATTTCACAAGAGGAACACAGAATCTCTGCAGCAGACAAAATTGAGGTACAGTCAGAATGCCAAGTGCATAGTATGCTGTCAAAGAGAAATAGGATTTTCCTGTATTTGGTACAATATAAATTTACAAACCCTGCAGCACGAAGAGGGAAATTGCCTTGCGTTAACCTTAAGCATAGGGTTCTGGAACAAAGCTTTGGTCACAGCTTGTGAACTCCCTACTTTGTAGCCATCACAAATTCACTACCAGTGTCTACAGAAGTACGATTCAGTTCAAACCCAGAGATCAGCCAGCAATTTTCCATTATACTACAAAACACGCAAATGCCTCCTCCCCACCTCAACACCCTCAGCTAAGCATTGGTGCGTACTGCCTTGAGTGATCCATGTAACCAGTGTAGTAGCTCTGAAGGAAAGTCAGGGAGTTTGTTTTGGTTTGGGGTTTGTGGTTTGGGTTTTTTTGAGATAAGAGATGAGAAGAAAAAATGGAGGACAGGACAGACCCAGATGAGAATCTAGGCTCCTTGATTCCTCCAGAGATTCATTTGCACACAAACTCCACCTGCCAATTTATGATTAAAGAACATCATCTTTTAGTGAGTGGACAAAGCTACAGCACCAGGACAGATTCATTTGTGGCTTGAAACATGTATGTTACTGAGGTTGTGCCTTACTCCTTGAGAGCTGATATGGCGGCACTGTTCTCAAAATGCTACCACCTTTATTCAGAACAGCAAGGCAAAAAGCGGGCAGAGATAAAAGTGATTCACTCCTGCTTTGAATTGCATTTAGAGTGAAAAAAGAGCAAACACAGAACACTAACACGTTTTGCTTGGCTCAGCTGCCCCTACACCGTGTTCAGGATCCCACCGTCAGCTGTCAGCCGTGCCTGCAGAGCACATTTTGGTCAGTCACCATACTGACTTTAGCCCTGCTTCAGCTTCCCACACCTAAGTGGAACTGTCTCTGTTAGCAGGCCTCTTCACAGAATCGGCTCAGTCTCATACCTCTCCTGTTGTTTAATAAGGGCCACAGTTTCTAAATTACTTAAATTCAAATATACTTTCCCTTACACCCCATAGAAGTGTCAGCTTTGCTTTCCTCCTCCTGAAAAAGGCTTTTAAAACTCTAGGGTCCTTTTGACCTTTTATTCTTTTGCAAATTAAGGCTGGTAACCTATTTGAGGCTGAAGACAAGAACATGGAAGTTAACAGCTTTCCCCATTGCTTTCTGAGCACCAGAATGTCTTTAGCTATTATATGCCTATCTTGATTGGTTTTCACACAGATCCCATTAAAAGTTACAGTACTAAGCATTTATGCAGGATGTGCTTAATAAGATACTCCTAGTTAGACGAGCTTTATTTCCCTGACAGATCACTTCCAGACCCACACAGTTACTATATGTTATTATTCAGAGACCAACACTTCGCAGCAGCTGCACAAGCTCCACACAGTTAATAACGTGCCTCTCTTCAATAACGCGACACCCAAGTCAGATTTAAGCAGTTCAAAGCTAATTTTCCAGGAACATCAGAGACTTTGACTGAACAACCAGCTATTGAAGGACACCCCAAACACCACCCCACAACAGTTTTTGACCAAAATATCTGCCACTTGTGTCATCTTAGAGCTATCAGACTTCAAGTCTAAATCACTCCAGGATAACAGGGCATTTCCAAGATGCCACAGGGTATCACAGGACTGCACTAAGAGATATAAAACACTTCCCAGTCAGCGGTTGCTATCACCTGGGGCTTTTTACTTCTGAAAACCACCACCTTTCCCACCAGGTAGCCCCACTCAGAAAGAAAGAAGCACAATACTGACCTTGTACAAGTTCAAGCCTCCTCCTGAAAACGCTACATTGGCAGATTATTACACTTGCTCGCTAGTTCCTCACTCTGTGCCTCACTGCCACATCTCAACAGCTTCCTCTCCGAGGCTGCTCTCTCCAAAACTCCACCCGAAACCTATTCCACCCCAGCAGGTGAAACCCCTTTGCAGGGCTGTGTCTCTGCTGGCCATGCCCAGGTGTAAATAGCCACCTAGTCACAGGTGAGCAGGGGTAACTGGGTCACTTGCAATCCTATCAGTACGGGTCAAACCACAAAGGCCTAGAGCATTTCCATCCTTATAAAGCAAGATTTTTAAGGTTTGCCGTAGTGTTTTGCAAGCACTTCCATTTCTCTGTTTGTTCACAAAACTGTTACAGGCTTTCTGAGTGATATGAGGCAGCAACAAATAATTTAACTCCAATCCAATTTATTGTTTGGGTGGTATTTGGATGAGTTTTCTCATGCAAAGTTTTAACTAGCCTTCAAGTTGTGAGCCAAGCATTACATTACGAATTTACACCACTATCACAGGAATGGGTGGAATGGAAATATGAGCTCTTTGCCACAGCCTGGGGAGTCCCTTAAAGCTGGACACCTGTGGAATTGAGTGAA
This sequence comes from Haliaeetus leucocephalus, assembly GCF_000737465.1. Lineage (NCBI taxonomy): Eukaryota > Metazoa > Chordata > Aves > Accipitriformes > Accipitridae > Haliaeetus > Haliaeetus leucocephalus. The sequence goes on from NW_010972437.1 coordinate 20,144,162, forward strand.
GCACTACGGGACTGTGAAGAAAACTTGTTAGCAGTGTTATCTTCCTAAAATGATGGGTAATGACAATATTAGCAAGGCTTATTTCTCCTATGTCCCATATGATTCCAGCATGTTATCTGAAAATAAATTCCTGTGCTTTGGACTGCAATGCAGCACTAGAGAGCAGCAGTCTGTATCTACTTGCAGCATCTTATCTGCAAGCCAACATCCCAACACCAAACTTAAACATTGAACACAGAATACCAAACACCTCAAGTAGCTACTCTGCCACAGGAAGAGAACACAGAAATTTTGGTCATGCAATAACATGAAATCTTCTGGGTGGATGTTTCTGCTTGGTCTCTGTGTCTCTGCATACTCAAGTGAGATTTTACAACAGTTGTCTTGCCTTCATTTCTCCCCACTCAGCCATAAACCATTTTACTAGACTTTCCTTGTTTCTGCATTACCACTTATAAGATTTGAGAAAGGACATTTATGCCTGGATTCAATCCAAAACCACACTTAAGCATACTTGAAACACGAAGGACACAATTGGTCCAATTGTAGTCAGTGAAATAGAGCATACATCTAATTTTTCAGAATGCCAGCTGTCCAGAAAAGTCCTATCTTTTTCCTACTTATTTTATGAAATTTTAAAGCAAAATGAAAACTTCATTCCTTCTTGAAATTCTAAAATTTTGTTATACCATTCCAAATAAATATGACAAGAACAAGATTTTTGACAGAACAGGAAACATCAAACTTAGAGAAATGCAGAAATGCTCTCTTATTTTCTCTCCTCTACATCAAACTATACCACTCTGAGTTCTTGTGAGATTCTTTCTTTGTCCCTGTTCTTCTCAAAGTTCCTGTTCAGAGTTCATCTTTCACGATGCTCTGTGGTGGGATCAGAAAGGAGGGAGACATTAGTATATCATGAGGGACATAACTGAGCCAGAAATCCTGATCCAAGACAGACAATAAGCACACTAAGAACCTGAAAAATCCAATTTTGTGATGAACCAAAGCATGTCCTATCTGAGTATTTAATAGATGTAAAGCATCTTGAACAAAATGCTTCACTTAGTGTTCCTGCAGAAAGAAAATTATAAAGATGAGCTTCTGGGAAACTTTATTTTCCATTGAAGAAAACTCTCAGACATGGATATTTCAGTCTGAAAATATTTTGAATGTACAGAATATAAAACACAGCACAGAATATAAAAAAGTCCATTCAGTCAGTCTTAAAATATTGAGAATGAGGTGAAAAAAAAAAAGAATCCACTTAAAAGAATCACAAAGGCTGACATTCCAAGTGATCTTATCAACAGGTGATACAGCAAGTATATCCTGAATGTATGTAATTTGCAGTATGTTTGGTTGTTCCCAGCTTGTTTTATATATGTGCTATAAGAATTTTTTCCAGGTTATTTTTGCCTAATTTATATAGAAATGATGGTAATTAACCCCATGTACATGTGTATATGCTTATACATGTACTTCTTAGCTTGCTTGGCTCCCAAATATTATACCCGATATGTATGAGACAGACAGAATGGAGGCAAAGGGAAAAAACGTTTGCAGCTTCAGATGGCCAAACCCATCATTTTTCAGAAGGAAAATTTCCAACTGTAATTATTCACTCCATGTCTTATCATTCTGTAGGTTCCTATCCCCTCTACTTTCTAAGGCACTGGATTTCTTCCTCTCTTCCCTACAACTGAGAGCTTGTTGAGATTGTTGTTGGCTGAAGATGTTTGGAATTTTTTTAAAGGTTAGAACTTTATTCTCCTTTCACTTGCACTTATTCCTGATAAAGTTTAGGATTGTCCATTCTTTTCCTCTTACTTTCCTTGCCTTCCTTTCCTAATATAAGCAATCATGTAGTTTGAGGTCTGCATGTGAATTAAGTCATCCTCAGTTAGCAGATACTTCTGTAGAAATATATTGCACAGATGTGCTTTGTTAGGTTGAGCTACTGATTCTTGTAGTTCCATAACCTGACCTAACTGTGTGAGTAATGCTCCTGAAACACATGTGCACTAATATATATGGGGGGAAGAAATTTTCACACTCCTGCAGTGATCCGTTTTGTTTGTGAAACATGGTATTTGATTATTTATAGAGGAAATGATCATATTCCAAACATGAGTTTGTTCCTTCAGCTCCAGTGAAGTCAGTGTATGACTAGCTATATATTTCGCTGTAAGAATATGCTATGTTCTTCTTGGTGACACTGATAGATGCTTTCATAATATGTTAGAATGTGTACCTAATCATCTGGAGATAATGGAAATTATCATATGGCCTTTAACTCTTGTAAATTACTTTCTTGATAGCACAGAAAATAATCTTCCTGGTCATTTCTCCCTCTCTATGTAATTTTGAAGTTCGTGGACCTCCTTATTCCAGATCTGTTTCATTTCCTCTGTACTTGTTGCAGTGTCTCAAACTGATTTTATGTATGATAGCTAGGTAGGTCAAAGGTAGCTCTACTCATACATTTGTCCATAAGTTCTAACAGCTACAAAGTTGTGTCTACTTTCTGATGATCAGCCTCTTTTGGAAGCTCCATCTTTGATCTGACATAATATTCTACAGATTCATATTTAGTAACACTATAAGTAGAATATAAACTTCACTGAAATTTATAAACAATTGTGTCTTTTTGAATCTTAACTGACAAGTCTGCAAGTGGAATGAAACCATTTTACACTCACTTCATTAATCACTGTAAAGAGATGTAACGCAACTTAAGGAAGAAAGATTTTTTTTTTAAGTTTCTTTTAAAGAAAAAGATACTTTTTCTTAATGCACAGAGGGTCTTTTCCATCAAAAATATAGAAGAAATGTAGGCATGCTGGATTAATTCTCTGTTGTGATATCCACTAAGAGAAAAACAAACAACATTGGGGAAAAAAAAGTGAATACCCTATGGACACACTGCGAGAGCAGAGCTGAAAACACAAATGTGGCTCTGCCAGATCATGTGTGGTTCTGTTTGTTTCATGGATCAGGACAGTTGCAACTTCAAGAGAGAATTCCTGTATTTATAACCCAGTAAGTTCACTAGTAGTTAGGCAGTGGCAAAACTTCTATAATAAGATGTAGCAATTTCAGATGGTTGTGCTGTTGTGCTTGGTCCAGATATTGCACCTTCTTCTTGATTTTTGACACTATTTCTTACTGATAAGCCCCAGATGACTGTTTCACACCAATAATTTTCATAGTGTACAGTCATTCACATGTACTCTGTGCAATTATTTTCCTGCTGTGCATTTTGTACTTTTCCTCTCTCTGACATTTTAAAGAAGGAACAATACTGGTTAATAACTCCCTATTAAACTTCAAAACTTTCTAGTTTTTCAAATATGCTCTGCATATTGCTAATTATTCTGACTTTATTAATAAGTCTGACTTACAAAATTTATTTTCATTTGATTGCTAGTCCTCGTCTATAACTATAACATATAGAGACTCTTCCCTGCTAAAAGTGCAATGGAAATTAAAGCTAAGAAATACACTGGTTTTTTTCCAAGACAGCAGGAAATATATATACAACAACTTGACAGGCAGTAATTGCTCTCAAGAAACATGAAAATAAGAGTCAGTTGAAATGAGTGGTATTTACATGGACAAGATGTTTATTTTTACATTGAATTATTTGCCATATGCAGTTATGTGAAATCGATCCAATTTAAACTCCCTGAATGAAGTCAACCCACACATAACACACTGTTCAAGATCATGGTGGATTTTCCACTGAACAAACCATGAATATAGCAATACCATCTTAATTATGTTGCTGCAGGACATGAAAATATCAAAAGAATAAATTTAATCCTTACCATGCAGCTTGAATAACTGCGTTCAGGAAAGTGAAAATGAGATTAGAGAAGAAAGGAAACTCCCACACTAGAGGCACTGGTTGCCTGTCTCTTGTCTATCTCAAAGTTACAGATACAGTTGCCTGAAATGCCTGTGACCCAAAGAAACCTGAAATGATGCATAAGATGTATTAATTATGAGATTCCAGTATAGGAGGAAACACAGGTCAAAACTGAGAATTAGTCTGTAAAAGAATCGCCCCTGGCTTGCTCAAACCATCAGTGGTTTTGGACATCCCAACAGCACAGCCTCTCATGGCCTGAACCAGCCCTAAACGAGGCAGCAGGAAGCAGGAGTTTTGGGGTCTTAAAAACACAAACATCTAATAGCTAATTATCCAAGTGGGGAGGAGATATGTATTTCTTAAGCTACTACCTTCCATTTTCTGACTGGTTTATTTCCTTAATGATAGTATTGGTAGGATCAGCTTATTACCTTTTGCTATATTTAAGTCAGAAAATTATATGAGCTGCAGAGGAGTACCAAGAGGCAGCTAAGAAAATAAAAAGGGAAGAAAGGCAGCAGAAAGCAAATAGTTCTCTGCTCTGTTGAAGTGGGTTTGCAGTTCCACGTCTACAGTTGAAAGCCAAAAGCAAATCCAGAAGCCCTAGAAGGCACTTGTCTATTTACAGTTAGAGCAGTATGAGAGAAGGGATTTGGGATGTCTTGCATGGATGTCCTTCAATGAACAATTTGTGGTCAATTCCAGACATAACTATAGCTGCTTCAGACACCTACTCCATAACATCAAAATGACTGAAGAGAGGCAATTACAGATCTAAAAGACTTGAATAACAGAGAAGAGATGTTTGGCATTGTTTGATCTCTCGCCTTGCCTTTGATGGTACTACAAAAGCAAAACCCATGAGATTATTAATGACAGGTAGTAAGACCCCTCAGAGGCCCTCCATATCACTACATATATATCTAATCTAAGGTGGGACTTCTCTAGAGGCTAGCAGAATAGATCCTGTCCCACTGTTGTCTGAGCATGTAGTTAATATGCTGTGTATTTACACAGTGATTTTCTCAATCAAATTGCTATATACACAGTCTATCCTGAAAGCCACTCAAAAGTCCAATGGTGTCAGGTGTGGCTACCTTTTAATATCTTCATACTGAATGTCTCATTTGCAAAATTTACAAACTAAACTTAGTAAATATCATCACAACTTTCCAACTAAGTGAGCTTGCTCTGAATCTAAAGATGGACATAACTGCAGCAGAAGTTAATCTCTATATCTCAAAACTCACCTCTCCTGAACTGTTATGAGTCTGTCTCCAAAATATACCATCTGGCCTTCCTAGGAACAGTAACTCGCATTAATACAGTTAAAACCAAACAAGCTCCTACTGAAACAAATGGGGGAGGTTGTGCCACTACAAACCTATGAAGAGATTGCTCAATGCGTTGCTACTTTTCACACTTAATAGACTGAGTGTTGGAACAACAGTACCTGTTAATAGGTTTGTTAATTACAGGTGATGTAAAGTTTTTAAGCACTCATTAGAAAAGAATGACACTTAATACCTAACAGGTTCCTCAAAAATAAGATGAAGTCTTCTTCACCAAATTCACCAAAGCAGGGCCATATTTATTGCTTGGCTACAGCAAAATACATATAAAGGACCTATTTATTGGATGGGAATCCCTTGTGCAGGGGTACCAGGGCTGTGCTTCAGAGCAGGTCCCTCAGGATAATCTGAGGACACACGTTACTTCTCAGAGATAAACAATCCTATGACATTTGGCCAGTGTGGTAATTATGGTCATTTTTTTTTTGTGTGTATATGATTTTTATGTATTTTTAATGCATATGACTAGGAAACATTCATATATCAAAAACCTCTACTACTTTAATTGAAAAAAACAAGTTCTCCAAAATTATGCATTTTGTTTACTGGGTTCACTTCTAATACTGTAGACAAATAACCTCTTCTAAGCCTCACTAGCTGAAAATGTCATTCATCCCCACAACCTGTCACCACTTGCCATCTGGACGTCACCTCTCCCATACTGGGCAAAAAGGATCTTGCACCTCCCCTGTTGTCTGCTCCGGACCAGATCAACTGGTCCTGCTCCAACCAGCTCAGTGAGCCCAGACAGTTTGTCCCAGTGTGGTGAAGGAAAAGCTCTCACAAATCCCTCCAGCAGCACAACTGTGAGAAAGGCAGCGTCCAGCACAGGGGGTCATAAAAAAAAGAGAAAGGTGCTGGTGTCTCCAACTGGCACAGCTGTTTACCTTATGAATGTCTGTTCAGTGCATTACATGGTAATGATGAACTGAAAAAACGATAGGAGGTTATGTGTGAGCAATAACTGAGATTCTGTTCCTGGCTCTGCCCCTTTTTTTTTTCACAAGGGTCAAGGCAATTCATCCATTTCCTCCCGTATAAAAATGGCATTAACAACATTATGAGTTTACCTTAGAGTTACGGAAATGATTAGTTAATATCTGTGTGGTAATGTGAATGTGTCAAATGGGCAATAAAGACTAAGCATGCTTCCCACCTCCATCAAGAGGCAGCTCACACCCACCTGTAATGTATGAAATATGTATTTAACATTTTAAAGCTTCCTTCATTAATCACTCCCATTTGTCCAGAGGAACCCAGATGGATTCTTGAAAAGCCCTTACTGGCAGACATACGAAGCCCACAAATACAGGCACTGAAGCAAAACCTGATACACTCAAGCAGGAATTTTAGATTTTAATGAAATTTGCTGCTGTCATAATACAGTTTGAGAGGAAGGAAGAAAATAACCAATCATTTTTTGGGCTATAACCATGAACTTCATCATACTGAAAATAGGTTTTTTTCCGCCCGTATGTCTCATTATTTCACTTAGAAAGTGTTTGGATTTTTTTTTCTACATACACACAAAAAAAGAGGGAGAAAATCAACTCAAATTCTGTATTGTATAAAATATTGGTGAACTTGCCTAAAGTCAACCTTTTTCTATGTGCCATCATTATAGGATTCATTTTATGGCTAACCAGCTAATAAATAAATAAATATAATGCAGTAGCCTTGCATCTAATGGAAGCTTCATATATATTGTTCCAAAACTACTTTTGCATTAATGAAACCATTATTACTAGCCACAGCCTAAGTGCAATTAATGTCAATGCCATGAAGATTCTACTCATATTTTTTCCACAACTTAATTAGGATGGTGAGAGTTTTAATAGCTCTGCACCTCTTTCCCCTAAATGAAGAAAATCTCATTGTCCTTGTAATTCTTACTTTCATTACAACAGCAGCATGAGATATGGATTAGGTCCCTAATGAGCCTTTTGAATTAACAGCCCCGTGAACTTGCTGAGGTATTGTAGTGAGAAATGTACATTAGTTAGGCTTTGGCCTTTACAAATTAGCAAAAATTCAACATGAAAATTTTTCCCCCTTTGTTTTCCCATTATGTTTTGAAATGCAGGATGTTGAGAAAGTGAGAGAAAACAGTCCCAAGAGCAACTGCATCAAAGCATGGTATCGTTTGTCCTTTAGTGCTCTTTTTTCCCTTTTTGTTTTAAGGCTACTGGATCAATTTTTTTAAATCTCATTAAGCTATAACTATGCATTACTTATCTTCTTGCCATTGCATTTTATTTATTTATTCTTAAAGATAAATTTCTTCATATAGCTGCAAAAGCAAAGGCTGTAAGAGCAAGGCTAGGAACATGCTGGGTTTTATATTAATGAGAACTTTTGCCAATGTTAGTAGTTCACGTGGGGGCAAAACCTTTAATTCACGTTGGAAATCTGCAGAATTTTTTTTTTGTGATTTAATGTCTGTCAAACTAACTACAAGGTAACAAGGGGACATCAGGTGTAGAATGAAGAAATTCTGCTTTCTTGACCTTAAAAGCAAGCCACTGGAAAGATCAGCCATGGAAGTGACCTTGAAGTAAGAGCCTGTCTTACAGCATGACCTGTGAAATCTTAACAACCCAGTGTTTTCCCCCATACACTTTGTTGGGTGAATGTCACTGAATCACAACACATGCGATGCCTCTATCTCCTACCTAAGAGCCCAAACTCTAACCTAAAACTTCTTTTAAATTCTAATAGTGCTTCAACTTTTCTCTAATACTGAGGAAAACTATGTACAATACCTCTGACTACACCTGTTCATATTATGAATATTCATACTGTATTGTTTACATTCAGACTAAAGAAGATGTGTAAAAGAAAAATAGGTATGCACAGAGGTAAAGACGTGGGGAATGTACTGAAAATAAAAGCCAGAGTATATTCCAATAGGAGAAACCCCTTTGTACTTCTCCGATCATTCCTCAGTATATGCATGTTCAATGTCCATTAGCAGCAAAGCTGCTTAAAAGAAAGTTTTTATCTTGAATAATTTCTGCAGCTAGAAAGAACAAGCTTCACCTTGGCAGAGAAGACAAGCTGACAAGAGTTTCCCCGGAGCACGGCTGATGCCGATTTACATGATGTGTGAACTTTTCCACAAGAAAATTAGCAGGGAGCAGTGTGACAGCCGCCAGCCAGGCCAGACCCTAGTGCCCCTAGCCCTACGTTTGCATTTCTGTCCCCTCTGCCCTGGTCTCTACAGACAAGGGCAGGGCCCATCTTCGGAAGTTCAATCCTGACTACTGAAAAGATGTAGCAGCAGGATGGAACACGCAGGAATTCAAAGGAGGATTACGACAAACGTGCACAGATGTAGGCCCAGGAGACTTTCAAATCCACTCAAGGTCAAAGTCTCCATGCACAGACTTGGTAAAGCTACTCCAAGAGGGTCCCACCACGGCAAGGCCAGAGGAGGATCTGGCGGCATGCCTGCCTCTTCTCCCTGAAGTACCTCCACAATCCCAAATGCGCATCCAACCTGAAAAACTTTGTCTGCAGATAAATTAGAACAAAGAACTTTTTAAAGTAAAGAAAACTTAGAGATAGTGGCTAACAAATCTCCCCATATTTCCACAGTGTCCCAAATAGACAGGTTATTTCCTTAGGCCTGTTGCCAGTCCAGCGCGTAACTAAAATTTAGCAACCTCTCTGTTACAAACATTTTTTCACTGTCTTCTCTAAGTCCCTGGAAAAAGCCTGTATTCCCATTAGGGCATGGCTGTGTGTCCAATAACTGCTCTTCTAGTGGCTTGTGATATTTGCAGATGTACAATTGTGCTTCCCCAGCAGGTTCTTTACCTGCTTGTCCCTCGCCTTCCCCTGGCTCCAGCCAGCTCAGCTGTGCTGCAGGAAAGAGCCATCCCCTCTCTTTCTTCTTCCAAAGTGCAGAGTCAGGACAACAAGTAGCCTTCAACACTGCTGTCAAGTCACACTTCACAGATCATGAGAAAATCATCCATATTGCTCCTTCAAGATTTGGAAGTTCATTGTTTTTAGGCAACACAGTAGGATTTGAAAAAGTCCTAACAATTAACATGATTTAAAGTGGCCTCAAAAATGAAAGATGAAACGATACAATTGCTGGCAGCTGTTTCAAAGTTATTTTCAAGCAGCAAGCCTGTATCAGGAAAACCAGGTTTTAATCAGGGACAAATAATTTTCTATTGGGGAAAGGTTTCAGAAATCTAATTGCCACACTATCCATTTACCCTGATAAAGGCTTCCCAAGCAATAAGATACAATCTGACAAGAAGACCTCATTTTTTCCTGAGCTTGAGATTATGTCCTAATGTGGACCTGTTGGATTGAGTCCAGAGGAGGGCCACAAACATGATCAGGGGACTGGAGCACCTCTCCTATGAAGACAGGCTAAAAGAGATGGAGTTGTTCAGCCTGGAGAAGAGAAGGATCCAGGGAGACCTTAGAGCAGCCTTCCAGTACCTAAAGGGGGCCTGCAAGAAAGACGGGGAGGGACTTTTTACAAGGGCATGAAGTGACAGGACAAGGGGTAATGGCTTTAAACTGAAAGAGGGTAGATTTAGATTAGATGTAAGGAAGAAGTTCTTCACTGTGAGGGTGGTGAGGCACTGGAAGAGGTTGCCCAGGGAGGCTGTGGATGCCCCATCCCTGGCAGTGTTCCAGGCCAGGTTGGATGGGGCTTTGACCAACCTGGTCTGGTGGAAGGTGTCCCTGCCCATGGCAGAGGGGTTGGAACTAGATGATCTTTAAAGTCCCTGCCAACCCAAACCATTCTATGAGGAATTTAATGTCTAAAGAAGGTGCTTTATTGATCTTTCTGAATTGGAGATTGGTGTCCTGTTGCCCTCTGAAAAGGAGATGGTGTATTTTAGAACAATGGCACTTACTCCGTATCAGGGGATGAAGAGTAATGTGAGGGGGAAAACACTGTGCTGAAGGCAGGCAGTATTTAAAAAGCACTTCTTATCTCAATAAATTAAAAGTTTATATCTCACATACATTGTAATCAAGTCTGCAGGAACTTTGCCTTTAATGTAAAAATAGTTACAATAATTAGAAGTAAAAAAAAAAAAAAAAGGCAGCTGCATTCATATGATCTCAGCCATCTAAAAAGGTTCCTTAAACAAGGCATCTGTCTAAGTTTTGGTAATTAGATAAATGCCAGTTCTCACCTGCATTTCTTCAGTATTATAACTTGTCAGAATGAATACTTCTAGCCAGACATCTAGCAAGAAAGATGCAAACACAAGGTCTTTTCTTGAAGACCCTCTTCAAACAAAGCAGAAAAGGAAGCAATTCATATTCTTCACATCTACTGGGACACTGATTCTAAAATTCAGACCCAAATATTTATTTTCATAATACCACATACTTGTGTGTGCGCACAGAGAGCACCATAAGGCTGCTCTGTTTATATGTGCAGAGAGAGACGAGGTCCAGTCCCTTCAAGAGAAGGGCAAGGCTGGGCAGTGAGCCTGACAACAGCCGCACCAGACTCCTAGACCCCTCCTCAGTCTACCTGCTGCTCCCTGTGTGGCGAACAAGTGCCAAATAACACCAAATCTCTCCCAAGTCTCCCTTCCAGGCAAGCACCCATGGCCAGACCCCATCCCTCTACGACATAAAGCAAAGCCAACGGAGATCATACAGGAATCTCAGCTCTAATCAGTCACTACTGGACATTTTGACTGGGATACTTAATGATGCAAAATGAAACTGATTTGCAGGTTTTTTTAATGCATTAGAGTTTAATTAGTAATCATCTCTCTGGGCAAGCTTTTATCAATCACGTTTCAATTAATTCAGTTTATAGCTGTCTAAATATGGGTGTTTCATGAGTTCATGTATTAGTCATGAGTAAAGTGTACATCTGTACGGGGGGAGGAAACATCACCAGGAAATACTAAACTGTTAGAAGGCTGGATCAGTACTTGAGCGGTATTCAGAAAGGCGGTTGTAAAGGCTGCTCCTTTTTCTCCATTTATTCTTCCCCAGTGCATTGCATGATAACTTGCAAGTTAAGATAAGATTTTTCTAATTGGCTGCCCACATACTGATTTTGAATCTGGAAACGGCTAGACCTCTCTTGCTTTGTATAGCTCATTGCCAGTGATTTTCTCAAGTATATATATTCTGAAATGCATGGAAGCTGAGAAGAATCCAGTGTGTCTTTCTGCATCCACAAAGTCTCCATAATGCTGACAACAGTAAAACCAAATAGTTTCCTTTGGCAGGAAACCTAAACAGATATAACCTGGAATATATCCAGGAAAGTGATATTAGTAGCACCAAAGTACAGCTGTGATGGAATCATTCCTCTGATCCTAGAAATGCTTTTGAAGCTGCTGTTCATTGCATTTCTCATCTGCTCTGTCAATATAGGAGCAATTAAAAAAAAAAAATCTTGTTTTGTCAAAGGTGAGTGCATTCCTTCCAGGTATCAAGGTAAATGAAAATCTGCTTTCTAAAGCTTCTGCCAGGGTTTAGGGTTGGTTTTTGGGGCTTGGTTTTTTGGCGGGAAAGTAAAAGTTATAAAAAAGAGAGTTGAATACATGGAAAAAATATCTGCAGCCTGAAGGAAAAAAATTCCCTCCATGTGAAATACTGCTGAGTGGTATTTATGGTCAGTTCTTGGAAGCAGTGGCCTGTGGACCAACTGTGGCCCTCAACTCCAGTCATACAGTTCACAGTAATATTCTTTTCCTTCATATTATTACCAGTAAATGCTAAAAATTCTCTTAATATGCTGTCCTGTGAAAGGTGTTTGAGAAACCTTCAGAAAGGAATAGGTTTCCTTTCACCCCAGATGGCGTGCAACACAGAACTCAATACACAACCAAAGCCAGACAATGTCAGAAATGGTCTCTCCCTACACCAAAAACATGAATCAAGAGTTAAATGTCTACATGGATACAAATATATGGAGAAGCATAATGTGAAAAGTCTTGCAATGTTTTGGAGGCAATGTCCAACGTACATAAAAAACAGGTGTTAGGGGAAAAAAATAATAATCTTTTTGCAGCCATATAAGAGAATTTCTGCAGAAGGTACCTTGGACCCCTGTGCCAACCTCGTAATTTGGAGCTTTCCTTTGGCACTCTTCCAGCGCTGTCCCTGCGGCACATCATACTGCAATCCCTTCTGTATTTAATATGCACCGCCTCTAAATACATTTCCTAAAACTGCTCCTATTTTGGTTTTGTTTGTTCTAAGGGACCTTTATGAGTCATATGATAGGAGGGAAGATTTAACCAAACTCCTAAAGGATAATGTCATCTTTAGATCATGCTCATTATAATTCATAAGTACTTCTCCACTTGACAGCTCTTTGGTTGCAGTTTCAATCTTACGCTAGTTTTTTCTTGAGAGCCCTTTTCAATTTTCCACATTGTTAATAGAGCCTGAGGCGAAGCTAAAAATCATTTGGGCTTCTTGAAAGAATCAATAATTTTTGTGTGCCATGCATTTTAGTATACACAGCATCACTGACACAAACCTGTCCCTGCACTGATTAATATAACACATCAAATAACATCAGAAGTTTCCACACAACATTTAAAAAATTATATTCAATAACTACCTGCAATCCCACATGCAGAGAGCGGTGCTAAGTATATCAGAGACAAAATAAAAAGGCATAAAATATAGTTACTGGAAGATTGATTGAATAAATTCTTTGCCCAACTCTGTCATTTTCTCTGCGTCCTGGCTCACATGAGAGACTACGTAGAGCTAGAAGGTCTAACAGTTTCATTACTTTTAGGTTTATACCACCACAAAAGCTGATGGGAAAAAGTTCATTCAGCTTTCCCTGTCACCCATCCAAGCAGTCAAGGATATCTGATCAAGTGCTTAGACATGCTGTACTCAAACAGTTAGCTCAATAAATTATTCATTCAGCACCATGCAGAGCAAATTATATTTTAGGTGGACAACATTTTTACTCGCAGTTCATTCACTTACAAGACAAGCAAGAGAATGCAGTGACAGAAAAGGAAGGAAAGGATCACCAATATAGAGCTGTGTTTTTCTCAATTTAAAGCTTCTAAAGAAATTGCTTGTGGAGCACATTGGAGCTGATAAACTGAGTGCTACTCTGCTGGTGTCTGTTTAACCCTTGCCAAGAGCATGTTACTTCACTTAAGATATATTGAAGCCTCTAACGGACTGAATGGAGATGCACATATTTCTCAGAGAAAGCGAGTGTTGAAGTAGCATTAACAGACCATATAGCAAGTCTGTTTTTACATAAAGAATTCTCTCATAGAGATGTATCACAAGATCAGAGTATAAGGAAGGAGAGAAACATAGCAAAGGCAGATTCTTATATTGCTTTTTTTCCCCAACTATGCTCCATTCTTTGCTTCTGCCCTCCCTACTACCATTTCCAACATAATTCAGACTGCCTCATCAACTCCCAGTCCCTATGATTTCCAACATTCATTTTCCTTCTCCACTGCTGTATTCTGGAGATTGAATAGGAAACAGAACCAGCACACTCGGTACAATTCTGCGAGCAGGTCCTCTATGCAGGCACCAGAAAAAAAATTAATGTCAAGTGTTGATGTGTTAGTGTTTTGCATCTGCTGAGTTGATCTTGCCTATACAGCATTCAGCAGAGCAGAGCGCATTCGGTTGTATTTGCATGTCTGACTTTTACCACAATTCTCTAACTGAAAATACTTCACTGAAGAAAGCTGTAATAAAAGTATCTAAAATTGGTCAAAAGCCTTTCACAGAAATACTAACTTTGACAAAATATTGTTTAGAAAGTTCCTAAGGAAAAAAACCCCTCCTATTTAAACAACAAAATATTTTTAAAAACTGGGTGCTACAGCTCATCCCAAATGGAAATATCAAAACTTCCCACTGATTCAAAAGCTTCCTTTTTTTCCCCTGGTGGGGAGAAAGGAAGAGAAAAAAGGAAATAAGAAATGGGGAGAGAACTGTAACCCATATTCAGAGAACAAAGTATCATGGGGTATATTGGGTCCAGATCATTTGGTTGAGGCTGAACCAGATGCATAAAGTAAGCCATCTCAATGTGAATATCTGCCCAAAACACATTTTCTTCCTTGTCAACAGGTGGGGAAGCTCATTACCCTTTTCTCCCAGCTTTTCTAGCCTGCTGTATGACCAGTGAGAGACCAGTCCCAGCCCTGTTGGAGGATTTCCTCCTGTGCTTCAGCTTTTGGATCCAGAAGCATTTCCCCACCTGGATGCATGCCTCTGTTTTTCGGTGTCTGGAGGACACTGAGAGGCTCTGGGTGGCAGAAAAGGAAGGTCCCCAGTGGGAGAGGGCCTGGCACCAAAGGCAGAAAACACGCACGTACTGCCTGCACTGCTTAGTTGGAAAAAGGGCATAACTGGAGTTAGACCTAAATTGGGCAGGGAGCAAAGGTGGAAGGACTGAGCAGTGACCCCACACTCTTCCATGCCAAATGATGCACATAGGTGGTACTAATTGGAGGGTTATGAGCTACCTTGAGACCCACTTAGCCCACAATTAATGATGATTCTACTCTCCCTCCCAAGGAAGGTGTTATAACTCTTCATTAATCTGACTGACAGCTCCCCTTCTCCCTATTGATTTAGATAAAATTTGCAAGGTAAAATATGAGATTAACCTATGCTTCACACTTGAGTAATTTTTCCAATCTATGAAGGGAAATTGTCTCAGTTCACCACTGCAGAAGTCCAGGTAAACACATCTTCTATCCTGTGGCTTGCTTTCCTCTGGCTGCATATTTCTTTTGCCTAAGCTGTTCCTTTGCAGCAAGACTAAATTGTTGTTCCAAAGTTTTAGGGAGACATGCCTTTAATAACGCCCACATTTATTCCTCACTTTCCGTGCTGCCACCCCTTCATCAGATCGGCTTTCTTTCATCATTGTTTCTGAGCTCATTATTCAACATTTAGCTGAACTGAACTGCATGTACCATTCATTAGGTATTTCTGAGCCAGAGGTGATCATATGATCCAATACTTCTTGGATTTCATTGTAGCTTGTTATGTGCTATGTTCCCGTGGTTTAGTGGTATGTTTAAATTTGGCTTTGAATACCATCATTGGGAGCAATTTGTATGAATAGCACAAATTGCAAGACATGAAAGATAATATAGAGCAGCAATAGGAATCTCTGTAGCATCACCTGATCAAGCCAGCATGCTAAAATGATGCTGACAAATCTCCAGTCACTTTGGTGATGCAAGGCTGAATCCCCTATCTGGTAAAAGGGGGTTGAGTCCACTGCTATTAGCAGGCTAAATCACAGAGACTCCTAGCATGATGATATGCATTACAGAGACAGTAAAATAAATGTTAAAGGAGAGAGGAGGAAAAAAATCTGCCTCATTTCCCAGAGTTTTTGAATGGTACATTTCCATTTGAATTGAAATTTTTATGTTAAAAAAATGGAAACAGGTTTTTAAGTGAAAAACAATGATCAAGTCTTTCCTTCCTGCTTCTCTATTTCTCTCCCTCCAAATGCAAAGACTCATTTTTCTTTTTAAACTACTCCAGCTCTGAGAAAATTACAAAGATAAGAAATGAAAAAGGGAAGGGAGGAAAAGCAAGGAAATAAAGGGGGTAGAAGAGGAAGCCTAGCTGTTTGGTTCTTTGAACTAATAATAAAACTAAATGAGAAGCCTCCTTTTTATTAACAAATCAAACTCATTTCTCAATAACAAAACTTTTCATTTGAACTATCAAACCTTTGCATACAAAAATACTTTGAGACATACTTAGCCTATTTCTCCAGTGGGACTCTGTACACTGCAGAAATAATTATTTCTGCAGTGCACATTTTCCTCTGCATACATTCCCTCTTTTAATGGCTTTTGGAGTCCCTCTCCCTATGAAAGAGTAAAAGGGGATTTAAAACTGTCTCTTCCTCCTTCATATCTCCAATTACCTCTGACTTCTCAGCAAGGAGTCACACAAATCCACATTTTGTTTTCAAAAAACATTTAACTTTCACATGTAAATTTCATCCTTCTCCTCAGCTTTCTACTGGGATAAATATTGCTCAGAGACCCATCATGCTATGGGTATCTTCAGCTCCAGTCATGGACTCTGAAACCAGGACCCATGTCCAGAGTAACAACTCCCAGACCTACAGCTCCACACACTTTATACTAACGTTAGTTAACCTCCATCCCTCAGTCTCCAAGAGATACTAAAGTCTTAGTTTGAGTTTCATACTGAAAAGAGAGGTTAAATAGTATACAGGGAAAAAATATTCCAGGTTTCATATCAATTGCTTTCTATAATCCAGATGGCAAACAGTTACGCTGCTGCTCTGTGATGCCTGTTTGGCCAGCTGACTTATTAGAGAAAAAGTTTTGGAAATCCTGCCACCATCCTGTTTTCTCCTTTCCAGAAATGGAAAAAAAAAGAAGCCATCGCTGACCTAATATCACACTTCTGTGTCACCCCAGCATAGTCAATCTGCCAAAATAGATGATATGGGACTGCAGATGAGAAGAGGC
This sequence comes from Haliaeetus leucocephalus, assembly GCF_000737465.1. Taxonomy (NCBI): domain Eukaryota; kingdom Metazoa; phylum Chordata; class Aves; order Accipitriformes; family Accipitridae; genus Haliaeetus; species Haliaeetus leucocephalus. The sequence continues at coordinate 20,160,877 of NW_010972437.1, forward strand.
AAGGTCATATTAGAAATGCTACAAAAAGGTATGTCTGAAAGAAGACTCTGTAATAGGAAAGATTTTATGCTGGTAACTTCAGATACCAATTGAGAAGTATTTTGCAGTTCATCCTGTGCCAGTATTTTTCTTGATGACACATATGCACACAAACCATTGGAGGATACGCCACAATCAAAATAACGCAAGTGGATTTGCCTTATTGGCAGATACGAGTCTTGTGCAGCTCCCTGTAGACAATGCAAGGTAATGAGATTAGGGATGAAAAATAAGATACTGTATAAACCCAGAAAAGCAAGCATGAGAGACACCCGAGGGTAGCTGTGGATCATTTCACTTAAGCCCTGTGTTTGCCAACAAGAATGAGCAAAGTAAGCTGTGGGATATTTACAACCAATATATGTGTAGATATAGCACACAAAAGGGCTCTGGCTCAGTGCCTCCAAAGTGCCCTTGCTTGTTCTTTGACATACAGTGTGTCAATGTGTTGGTGCAGGCGCATGTGCTTACGAATATTCATGTGAATCTGCTCGTTTCATATTCTATTTTCACTATTCTGCTGTAGTAACTCCCTTCCCATCATACAGGAAAATTATGTGGATTTTTGAACATGATGGTTCAAACATTTGTATCTGTTTATTTTCCTTAATAGTTAACCTTAATTGTATTCTAGGCAATTCCATATTTGTAACCATGCTTCATTATCAGAAATCTGATTTATATATTCATCATTAGAAGTGTGATACAATATGCTAAATATTTTATCTTACAATTCCTCCTTAAAACCAAAAAATCTAGCATACTTTATAAAAGAAGCTAGTTACATCTAATTAGAACACAAAACTCATGTTCTCATATCTTGTGAAAACTTTAATCCTGAATGCTTGTTTGTTGTCATTTCATTCTCCTCCTACTCCTCTCTAAAACAGAACATAAATTGAAACAATAAAAAAAGTTTGCCAAATAAGATAGGTTTTGATTCAGATCATTGGAAGATAAAAGGAACAATAAAAATACTAATTCAATAAACTGAGTATCTTTAATATTATGTCAAAACATCCCTTGACAAGTCTTCTGTGGCTTGACTGAGTCAGCACTTTTTTGGGGAGGAAATGTGATTAGAGCACTACCAACCCACTCTCCCTAATTCTGAAAAGTATGCAGGAAGATCCAGCAGAATCTGGGGCATAGAGCAAGTTGGTAATTTGTTCAAGCCCACACAAGAAATCTCTCTTTTCTTCTTAATGATGTAATTGTCCAGCTGGCTTACTAGCTGCAGTAGTTTAAAATCCTTATTACCACATAAGACAACCATATAATTTTCAGAGAGGACAAGTCTGTAGACAGCATATTTATACCTTAGATTTAACTGCAAAATCTTTTAAAACATTCTAATCCCATGAATTTAAAATTCAGTATCTGAATTTTTTTTCAGATGAGACGCTAAATGCAACAAGTCCCACAGAAAGGCTCAGGCTCTGCTTTATAAAGAGGCAGTAGAAGAGATGTAAAGAAACTCTCCAATCTCCAGAGAAGCACATTATATTCTATTAGCTCTGTACAGGTTTTTAAATGTTTTTTTTGAGCATGAACATCTGAAAGCTGCCACATAACGTGTATATATATTTATTTGTAGGTACATATTTGTATATATACATAAAGTGTAGATAATTACCTATGTATATTTATATACATATACACACTTATACCTGTGCGTAAATATAAAAGCATTCAAAGGAAATGGGAATTAAATTTGAATGCCAGGTTCTACAAGATTTTGGATCTCATGGCTTGGAAGAGAGGACTTTCCAGAGCCAAATAAGCAATAGATATAGAGGAGAGGTGCTAGACCAAAGTAGATAAAGCAGACTCTGCTGTCTCTCTGAACTGCTCATTTAGCCTGAACATAAGCAAACCTGATCTGCAGTTTCAGATAAAATTATATATTTTCCTTCTTTTAACAGGGGCTGTGTCTGTTTGGAGGGTGATTTTCCTGAAATTAGGAATATTACTAATGCTTTTCATTATTATTATTGTTATTACATCAAAAGACCCTCAGTTTCCCTTCTCTTTCTGCTTTATGTAGATTTTCACCATAAACCAACACTTCCTATCTTATCAGCCACCTGTAATAGAAGAGAGGCAGGATTGTATCTATCAGCATGACATGAAGTGGTTGAAAACTGTATTTAATCTTGAGGAAGAAGTAACAAGATTTGGACACAGGCTGGACCATGGAAAGCCAGGGGTGTCTACGATGGTAAGCCTGAAGGACACAGAGGGCACTGATACTGCACTTAAAAGTGATGGGAATTAGAGAGATGATGGGAAGAAAAGTAGCTCATTGTTTGGTTTCTTTGATTTTGAGACACAGATTAGTCATTGAATCAGAGGGCTGAACAGAACAAGCAAGAGGAGAAGAGAAACAGAAAAAGAAAAACAAAGAGGTCAGTACTTGCAGTGTGACTGAAGATGAGTTGAAAGCTAGTGAGAGAACAGACTAAATGGTGGAGACAGAAATCAGAGCACATGGCCTGCATGAAGGTCCTTCTGGATGTAATCTTTCTTCTTACCAGAAACAGCAGCAAGCTCTTGAGCAGAGGGCTCAGAAGGTGTAAGGTTAACTAATGATGTCCCTTTCTAGGCAATTTCTTTGGTATTCTTAATATGGGACATAATCAGTACAAAGTATCTACCCCTCACACCACAGAAAAATTTTTATGCATGAATTGTATAGTGAAACAGGGAGAGTTTAATCATAGATTCCTTTAGCTCATCAGTGTCTTTTTCCTGGTATTGCAGAGCATCAGGGGCTCACTAACCATCATTAAGTGAGAAATGATAGAAAGTCATAAATTACAGAAAGTGTTGGAAAGGATTGCACGTAAGAGTAAAAATCCTAATGACTCATCTTCCAAAAAAATTATAAATGTCTGATTAAACAGAATATTGAAGCTACTCAATCTCAGAAAATTATTCCCCCCCCCCAAAGAAAAAGAGTATAACAAAGGCAATAATAAAATATAAAAATGGAAATTAATGGACTTCATCAGGGAACTGTTTGATTCTACCACCTCATTTTTTGTTTTATTTTAGTAATTGTAAAGAAATATGTTTGTATAAAAACAACAACATCTAAAATATTATCCTGCTCTGTACAAAGATCTGAAGGTATGCACACATACAACTTTTCTGTTAAAATATCATATACAGGTAAATGCACATACTTTTCTGTTAAAATGTCTTATACAGGTAAATCCATATACAGAAGTCAGTAGAAAGATCTGGACATACCTATTCAAGATCAAATTTCTAGTGTTCCATTTACAAAAGGAAATTGTGAACTGAATAGTGACCAGAATTCAGGAGCAGCATGTTTTGAGGATTTGATGTCTTATCGTCAGGGCTGAGCATTCTTTATTTGATTTCAAGGTGGAGGAACTAACATTTACATGGTAGAATGAAAAGAAAAAAGTTAAATTCCCCTAAAAGAAGGGGAAAAGGGATAATTCTTTTTCATCTTCTCTACATACTTTTCAATATTCAGAGTCTCTTAGGAGGTATAAATACTTTTCTTCCAGCTGAACCATTCTGGCTTCTCATACTGTTTACTGGAACATTTGACTTCAGTGAGCATACAGAGCACTCATTTCAGTTTAACATTGCTTAAGTGCGCTATCACTTTTCTAAACAATATGCTAAGAATTAAATCCTCTGGACTCAACTGAAACATGTTTATACTGTAAAACCTAACCCCAGTGGTCCTAATGAGACTCTGTGGCCATTTGCTTTTCAAACTACAAAGGCAGGTATTTAAATGTTAAATAAACAGAGCATCAGGCACAGAATAATGTGACCTGAAAAATGAAGCTAATTTCCCCAAAGATTCTTAGAAGCAGCACTAGAAGCGTTTTCTCACTTGTTATTTCATCAAAACTGACCAACAACCTTAGAAAACTATTCAGCCATTTCTAGAAGACATCCGAGACAAATCCTTTCCTGACCTGTAAAATACCAGTGCTCTTCTGTATTCAGAAAGGTCTTTTCTATTGCCTTACTTATTTGACGGACACTTGATTCTACCAGCATTTCAATATTTGAGGGACTTAGCTTTTAATCTAGCTGAAACGATACCACAACACCTAAGTAGATTGATGTTGCAGCCTGCCAGATTTCAGGTCTTTGACAAGTTGGTATAATTGAAATTGCTCTACCCAGAAAAAATAAATAAAGTACAAAGCTGGGGAAGAAGAGCAGAGAAGAGCAGCCATTGCTGACTCTGTTGCTATCAGGAGAGGGAAGACTGAACACAGTAGTGTGTAGATGGGGAGGTCCAAACTCATGAAGGAGATGGTCCTATTTCTTTCCTGTTTGCACCTCAACCTGTTCCATCAGCAGCCGCCAATTTTCCAAGGTTCTGGCAGAGATAAAATAGACCTGACTTTTTATTCTGAATTCCCCTTGAATCTCTTTTTAATTAAACCTTTCCTTCCCCCCAGGGAAGCTTAATCAAAAAAACAACCCATCAAATTACTCACTTAACATAGGCAGATTCGCTCTAAGCCTTGTTCATTTGCATAGCTGATGACTGTTTCACTTTGTTTTGATCTTCTTGGTCACTTCAATGAATGAAGTGAGGCTATGTGTTATGTGCTGTTTATTCATAATACCTACACTAAGTATGAGCACAAGATTTATTTGCTAGTACATGTAGGAATATTACAGGAAGCAGTTTTCAATCACTTTGACAAAACTATCATGGAGTGGAATAATCATATGGTTGCATTTGGCTTTAAGCATACTAGTACTAGCCTCCAACTTTCCCTTTGGTACTCAGCTTCGTACAAGAATAGCCTCAATTAAATAAATGGACTTATTGATTAACGTAGTGCTTTGGAGTGTCATGAATGACTCCTACCTTCTTTCATATACTGATGCTCAAAATTAGGTTACGGACATGGGAAGGAGAGTTTTTCCATCAGCATTATTTTTCTAGTTGAAGAAAATCTACAGGTATACATAGATTGTAGATATTTAAGAACTAAATTTTGCGACCTTCAGTATCAGCTTAGTGAGTTTCCTATTTCTTAGTTAAGGGCTATTCCAAAAAACTTTCATTCCTTCAGGGTTGAAGGATTGGTTTACTAGTCCCAGACTAGAACAGTCTGGTGGTTCTCATCAAACTAGCTATTCCCTGTCACCTGTCAGTGACATACTTACAAACACACTGAAGAAGCAGAAGATGTGTTTGCATTTGTCTGTAGTCTTCAGAGCTGAGGCTTCGCTGATATCATCACTGGCATGAAGAGATCCTCCCACTAGGATGAAAGACTTTGTGCTTCACACTTACTAACACAGAAAACCCATTGCTATCCTGAAGCGGTCTAAATCAATTACCCTTCTCTGTGCATCTCGTGGAAGAGAAGAACAGGCATTTCCAGCTGTGAACTGTTTTTCTCCCTGCCTGAACACTGAATTAAGTGCCTGTCTTGGAATTTACAAAGCTTAGCTTGAACATGACTTTATAGATTTGCTCTAAATTTCCTCTAAGCTAAGATTATAGTTTCCCTTAATGTAAGAAATAAAAGAGAATAGCCCTTCTCTTGTGCAGTTCTTTTGGCTATCTCAGGACAGTACTTTATAGTAATATTTAGCTGGTTATTATTCTTTAACTTAACATGAATACACCATCTCCATCACACACTTTTACTTTAGCACCAGTGCAGGCAACTTGGTGAAAGCTTACATGCTCTTGTAGGGAGATGCAAGTTAGCTCTAGTCCCATGCCATATAGAAATGACTGGAAGGGCACAGGGCTCAAAAAGAGTGTTTTGTCTTCCTGGATTAGAGCCACCCAGCCCATAGCTTTCACACTGAAGACTGCATAATTGTAGGTTTACACAAAGATCCTAAAAGTTGCTGCATACAGACCCTTATGGAAGTCACCAAGGAGGGCCAGCACAATCACAACGGTTTAGAGACTTCGTTATTCCTTGATGCAGTCAATACTTTTAAAAGAAGTGTGCTAATAGCATTATTGATTATATTAAGTTACTGCCTAGCATAAGGGCCTCTTTCTCTAACCCCTCTTGCTAGGTGTAAGTCTGTATACACTAGAAGAGACGAACATTTAGCCCTAATGACACAAACCAGGTAAACTCAAGCTCAAAGCAATTAAACACGTTACCTAATGATGCCCAGGAAAACTTTCAAAAAGTCAAGCATCAAACCCAGGCCTTTCAAATTTGAAGATGGTGTGTCTCCCCTAACGCCCACACTTCCATCCTAACACTTAGGGGTTTTATGTTAATTTTCATATGCTCCATTTTTCAGTGCAGCAGAAAAACAGATAATTGCACTTGTAATTGTGGTGTTCCCTTGTAAAATCTGTCAGGTGTTAGAATGCTGACCCCAGCGCCTGTGCTAATTAGATGAAGTTGCAAAAAAACAGGCACTATAAATCAGATGCTACTAAGGCTGGGGAGGGAAGGCTGGAGAGGGTAGGAGGAAAATCTGTTCTGTTATGGCTCTGACTCACTGTCTGCTTGTAATCAGAGAAAGGCTGTCAAATCAGGACTTCCTTATTTAATTCACACAAGTCATTGATGTCCGGACCCAATGACAGACTTGGCGGGGTTTGGATCAAGCCTGTCACAGCAAGTGAAATAACATGTATTTGCATGAAATGGGATGAGTCATGGTGGTTGATACCTCCTTCCATAAGATAAAGTGGAAAATGACTTATGATTTAGTGAGCAGACCTTTTTTCTATCTCTTCTGCTGACGTCTCAAGAAAGTAGGCCACTTCTTTCATATTGGTTGACCTTGACCAACAAAGCCAACCACAGCTCCTGAGCAAAAGTACAGATGAAAAGCACATCTCCATTGCTTGTCAGAAAACAGTTTGGGCTTTTGCAAACCCTCACTGATGAATGTGGGTGTGTAAAGGAGATTGTAATCCAAACTCATAATGATTTAGTAACTTCGACTGCTTCGACTCATGTGCAGCCTCTCTGGAGGAGGCCCCAGGGAACAGTACCAGCTACCAGATGTAGATTATTTAAAAAGTAGAGTTTATAATTTGCAAACAAATCTAATGTTATCATTAAAATGTCTAATGTTAGTCATTTTAGGGAAATTTGGAACTCAGGAATGAGTGACAATAGTAGTTTTCAGCCTGATTCAGTTCATCCTTTCCTCCCTATAATACTTGTTTCCAGCCTATATGCTTCACACGAATGGCAGAGCCAAACTCTTAAATTCTTTGGTGGCTTTCCTAGAGCACAGAAATCATATAGTAGCTCTCTACCAGGAAACTGGGCCAGAAAACGAAGGAAATTACTCAATGCATTTCTCCAGAGCAGGGAGATAAGGATGGGGAAAAATGTGGGATTTAATTTTTTCAAATATATCTATGCAGACTGTTGTACACTGTCATGAGCAACCCCATGTACCTAATGTTACTAACAAAAAGCTAGCTGTATGTTTTCCAGGCTGGAACAAGCTTTCATCTGTCTACCCAGGAGCACCAGCAATGTGAGCTTATACCTGCCTGGAAGAAAGACAACCAGGAATACCCTTGGACTATCAGGTTTTCAGAGCATTTAAAATGTTTTCTGTAATGCTTGTGAAAAATTATTACCACGATGTAATCCTATGTGTTATAGTGTCTAGTATTCACCTCAACTCAACAGAACACGAGGACCCAGGAAACAGAACAACTGTTGGTAAAAAATGTGAAGAAGAACGCAAAAGGGTGTGCAACTTCAACTTATACTGTCAATAAGTTGGATACAGGGTAGGCAAAGAATATGACAGAAGAGCAGACCAATGCACTTTCATATGATGTACTCAAAAGGAGCAGCAACCATCAGGAAAATGAATAGTTCTTCATACTGACAGGTACAAACACATCTTGTATTGCGTACATTGCCAGACAGGTTTTAAGGAAAATAAACTTCACAGGAGAACAATAACAAGGATTTACACACTGGACGAACTGACTTCTGAGGAAAAGATGATCTGAAATTCAAGTACAAGTCATTCCTTTCACTTTCAGGAATTTTAGACCAGGTCCTAGATGAACTGAGTCTGCACAAGAATTCAGTGAATAACTGTCCAAGAATAATGAGAATTAATATTACATATAAGATGAGCTCTGCACTTAAGAAGCAGAGCTGGGAAAAGGGAATGTGATAATCTATAAATATTTGAATGCTGCAAGCTACATCTGATTGAAATTCATCAAATTTTCATTTTCTTTTCCAAACAAACAGTCTCTGTGAAAAATGCCATAGCTGTTTAATTTTGCTAGGGGTTACTGAAAGAGGTTCTTCCTCTAAAATTAAAATGCAAACTATTTTGATACAAAATTAAAAAATAATAAAACAACACAAACCAACACCTCCGAATTTTGGGGGGCAGGTAGGGGCACTGTCCTCTCTGTGTAAGATTTCTCTTCTCCCTTCTCTCTGATGCTCTGTTAGTGTCCACATAAGCAGTTGCACCAAGGGTAGGGCAGCCTATGGGTAAAGCGCCCACCTAGAATCCAATACATCCAAGTTCATATTCTATTTTTTCAGACTTCCTAGGTAGCTTTAGACAAAACACTTTATCTCCTCTGAAGCACCAGCCTCTGTAGAGGCGCTGATGCTCCCCCTCCTGCTGACATGACTGTCCAGGAGCAGACTGGTAGATGCCCACCAGGATTAGCTGAGTACACAGCACCCTGCATGTTCCAGAGCATGTGCTCTGGCTAGGAGAGGTTCACTGTGGGCATCTTCACAGACAAGTAGAGACCATGAGAAGACCATGAACCCTTACAGCTACTAAAAAGCCACTATCATTACCCATAGAGGGAGTTTCCCCAGGATTATTTAGAATAGCAGGTGCACTACAAGTGCTCCCAAGGCCAGGTTTAGAGGACTATATCCTGTGAAGAGAAGTTCCCTCTCCATTTTGCTTGCTATTTCTGTTGGGTTTAGCCTAACCTCTGCACTGTGGAGAATGAGTGCTCCTGAGCTCATTATCCTGTGGGGCAAGCATTTCTCATAATCTATTAAATATTTAGACCTTCATATAGCAAGTAATGCTGCTAACTTGTTTGACTTAAATTATACCCCACTGGTAAATCAAATTAGAGAAGACTTGAGTAAATCTACCTTTTAAAACAAAAGCTGATTTTCTCCGTGTTCAGCCATTTGTGGGATTAACTTTTTTAATGGGTTCCTATGTGCACAGTGTTTTTGTTTTCATGGATACTAGAAGAGGATGAATTATTCATCAGGGGAAAAAAATCTACAACACGCATTTTCATAGCATATTTAGTCCCTTTTGTCCTATTCATAAATCAATCCTGATTACTACAAATGAATGTGTTACTCCTAACGGTTCACTGATGACTCACTTGGACCATTAATTCAGACCTCCTCACTGAGTGCATTAGGAAGCTGCCACTAGGAATAGGAAATTGGGAGAAGATCCTTTGTAACCTCCCCTCTTTCCCTCCAAAGAACAGACTCCATCTCCTGCTCCTTTCCTTATGTATAACTTTATAGACACACCACATATTCTCCAGTAAAAAAATGCCATTTCCCCTCCTGCTCCAGTGATAAATTTGCATGGAGGGAAGGAGGAACATGGCTTTATTAATGTTCAGTAGGTTGTTTTTATGACCTAGAAGAAGTACAGACAGAGAGCAATGGCTCATAGTATCTACATCAGAAGTGGGGGCAATTTAGGCTCAAACATATAGAGACATCACTGAACTAATATGGCAATGACTACCGCTATGTCACTGGTGACATAGATCACAAGGTATTTGTCTCTGTTCCTGGACTGCTGACGAGCTGTCATCAGTGAAGAACCGTTGTCATCGAGGAACAATGCCTCACCATTTAGAGCAGAAGTAAATGGAACTTGCCAATTCTTATCCAGGCAGTACAGCATTTATCAACTCCTTATGGCCCAGCTGGGAACAAAGAGAGGATTCTACCCATTTGAAAATTATTATTATTATTTACTACTATATTGGCAACACAGTGCACTGAATAGTTTTAGAAGAAAAATTTATGCTCCAGAATTCCTAAGGGCCAACACTCAATCATTCTCAATACACACAATAAAACAGAGAATGAAAACACATTTATTTCCTTTCCAGTCCAATTGCTACTGTGCCACAATGGTTAGTATTGAATACCATTCTGTTTCATGTGTTGGAGCTCTATGCTAAACTCTTAATTACCAATATCAAAAGGGAAGCATTCCCCAGAATGATACCATAGTTATTCTTTGCAGTTTGCACTGCTGTGGTTGTTGCTGAATATCTTTTGAGTATTTCTGGGTCCTGCACTGAAAGAAGTGCAGTATGTCCCACTGCAACTCTATGCTCTTTTATCCCATAAAGATCTCGCAGATCCCAGGCAATTAACAGTTTGGAAAAGAGTACATTCACACCAGCCACTAAAAAGCTTTTATAGTCTAGAATGTCATTGAATGAGCAATTACGAAGTTACCTTTTTCTTGTTACTGCTCTTAAGAATCCATATAACAGTGATGCTCATTAAGAATACCCTTTAACCTCGAATTTGGAGTTGTGTTGTCCAGCATGGAAACAGTGTTGGCATGTTATAAGCTAATCACTAGTGCAATGTGTCTGATGTTGACTATGACAGGAGGGAGTCACAAAGACTCTTCCCAGCAAACCTCCAGCACCTACATGCAACTCATCGATAAGACAGCCTCTATAGTAGGAATCGGGACTTCCCTGGCCCAATACAAGCACACCAACACAATCCCAGAGCTGAAACAACACCCAGAGCTTGAATCACAGTGATGTTGATGAATGTTTCTTTAAATTTAGTTACTTAAGTAATCACCATTCATGACAAAACAGAAATCGTTGAGCTGCTGTTCTCCAAAGCCAGTTTCAATTAGACTCAAACCGAGGGAAAAATCTACTAGTTCACTTAAAAACACATTTGCACCCTGGTTCACTAGAAACTTCCTCCCATCCGCAACACTCTCTGGTTTGGCATGTGCATAGGATGAGGACAAAAGTTATGCTGGTATGCTGCCACTGATACAGAAGGAGACTAAGGCACTAGTGCCTCTTTTGCCATGTGAATCATTTCTTGACATTTCTTTCTAACACTAAAGCCTTCTTCTCAAGCAGGGAACAGTCTCCAAATATATATACAGTGTCTGAAAAAGAGTAGAATAAGCATCTCTCTTCCAAAATTATTTCTACAGACAACTTCTGCCATGGAAGAAAGAAACCTTTTTATGACAGATGTCCATGAACTCATCACATCCTGCTGCCCTGTCTGTAGCACACTTCCAGTATTTGGGGTTATTCAGTGCCTGCGTGGGTTGAGACCTCTGGAGCTGCACTAGAGACTGAGAGGTTGAACACTGGTGAGGTCTTTAGTATGGTAGAGAAACACTGGATAAAACAAAAGCTACCATTACTTAGAAGAACACTTCTGTCTCTCTGAGATCTGTGTCTTATTTCCAGTTAAAGTACTGCAATTGTACATTCAAAAAATCAGCTCTGCAGGCTTTTAATTCACAGGTTAGAAAATACATTAATTGAACCAAGCATTTAGTATTCTAAATAGGTAGGTTCATACAGACTTCCACTGCTTTATTCAGACCCTGCGTTGATAATCTCTGAGCACAAACTTCTGTATAAAATGGACCAAGTTATCTGAGTTTTAGCATGTGTTTGTATAAATGTAGAGAAAGAGCTAGTATCACGCAGAGGCAAAACACAGCCAGAAAAATGGGGTTTCCTCTCCTGGAATACAGATCAGGCAAGATCCTTCATGACATTTACAAACGGCTTCATGCTCTCTCTTTTACTAAGTTACTTTCCTTTATATTTTGAGCAAATACCAGATAAAATCCGAAATATTTTCAGCATATCTATTTAGAAAAGCAGTTAGATCACCACACTATGAACTACCAGGGGTTATTTTAACTGCTTAAGAGAGTGGATAATTAAAAATAAATAAATCAATGTTTTGGCATCTCTTTTTCCTCTAGATTCTATATGGCATTGTTTTCATCATTTTAAACATCATCAGTTGCACTGATCCAGTGAACAGATGGCATTATCAGCCCACAAGAATCTGCACAGGGCAATTAGAAAATTCAGAGACAAGATTAATACAAGGAAATTAATTATCAATTATATCAGTCCAGCACTGTGTACAAAAATTTTCTTGTTTTCCTCTGACTCTACAGAGACATGCTAATAGGTCTACTGATGCTTCCCGCTTTACCAAGTGATGCATTTAAAACCTTCAAGAATTGCCTATAATTTTAAACCTTTATTACATCACGTTTATACTATTCTCATCCCCTTTTTCTTGGTTTCAGTAGAGGGAGCTTAGTTAAGAACAAAAAAAAAAACAAACAACAGTCCATGTCTCTTAAAGACACTTTACTGAGAGCAGAAAGAAAATGTTCATGCAGATCTAACGATACTTTTCTCTTTTGCACCCTTCCTTTCTGCACAGACCCAGAAGAGATGTGTCCTTCCAGAACCACATCCTACAGACTATGTAAATGTGGCCCTTGTATCAGTAAGACAGCAGCAGTTTGAAAAAGTGAATGCTACAGGACCAGAATATCTTTTCCCCTATTCTGGGGGTGGAAAAACCCAGTAAAGTCCTTTATTTAAAAAAAAAAAGCACAGCAGGTTACCTGGTGCCCTGTATAGACAGCCCACTCCCTTGAACACTTGGTAGAACTCCAGAGGCTGATAGGCTAAGGAAAAGCAGATGCATATAGAGAGTTTCGGTCATGTTTGATGCTGGCAGATATACCTGCAGTTCTGTGTTTCTCCAATTCTCATCTCTTTCAGAGTGGGGAGGAGGGTAAGACAGCAATTCAAGTTTGCCAAGTGAGCTGAAACCTATCACATCTATAGAAAATGCATTTTGGGGGCTAAAAATAAATAAATGCCATCCCACACTCCCACTGCCTTCGGATTTTTATTCATTTCAGTATTCAGCTATCTGAATGCCACTTGCTTCAAATAGCAGCAGAGAAAGGGGAGGGAGGGGAAGAGGAAATGGGGAGTAATCCACAGATTTAGAAACGATTACATATAGCAGGGCAAATATGAATATGATCTAACAACAGAGCACAGGACAGGACCGCACCATATGGGATCAACTCAACTGACCCCAAAGGACTTATTTTAGATACTTAAGTGTACAATCGATGCGAGAATCTATCTCCAGGCTTGCTTATGATATGCTGCCTCAGTTTCCCATTGGTAAAAGAATGAGTACAGTGATTAAAAAACATTCACCAGTCCTACACTCACTGGGGTGCTGGCAGAAGCCTGTACATGCCATGTTCTGGGAGAGCTTCACGAGTGTGTTGTTCTACCCAGAATCACCATATTTTCCACTTGAAGTCTATACTTTGTGCAAATGTACCAAGCACATTTGAAAACAATTTGTTCTTGCTGTTAATTTATACAAAAAATCCTGCTGCATTTGCATGACATTAAGAGAAAAAAAAAAAAAGAAAAAAAAAAAGAAAAAGTCCAAGCAGACAATGTATTTGATACTGAGACGATAATAACCCTGGATAGATTCCTGTGGGCTGGCGATGCCATCTGCCTAGTGGATGCAGAATCCAAAGACCATTGTAGTCTGTGGAAAGACTGTCTTTAAGACTGATTCAAAGCCAAGGAGTGCTAGCTGAGTCAAACTGACTGAAAACTAGATAATGACAGACGTGCAAGAGAGGCATTCAGCAGCAGTAGGTCATTCACAGCCTTTCTCTCAGGAAATCTCATTATTCTGTACCATTTCTTTGTTGTTGCATCTGAAGGCATGAAAAAGCTAACATTTGTATATGTTTTTCTCCCTGTATGGAACTAAAAGGAGGAAAGCCTGTCTGAATACTAGGCTTTTGTAAAGAATACTTAAGTACTGGAGCCAGAGGAAAAGCCAGAGATGCGTGTCTGATCCCCTTACTCAGGCTGCAAGCAAATGAGCCGCAAACTGAGATCAGATGATCAATATTCTACCTATTTCAGCAGATCTCTTCAAAACTTAGCATTTCTGACCACATGGATAGAAAGGTCACTGTTTGAGAGACCTCTTGCCTTTACCACTGTTGACCCGACACGTCTCATTCGTGCTGTTACAAGTCCCAAATATACCTACTGATCTTGATGGTCTCAAGTATCCAGAGTCCAATATTCTCCTGTAAGTTTTCACTTACACTTGTCGGACTCCTGCACAGTTGCCATCAGTCTAGATCACTGCAGAGGAAGACTAAAACCACCGTGAACACTTTTGGTGCCTGAAAAATAAGTCTCCTTGTCCAAGAAAATGTATGTTTTCTTCACTTTTTTTTCTATTTCAAAATGAATAAAAAGACAGACACACACTACCTACCCTTTAACTGAATAGAATTATTAAAGACAGTTTCCCGTAAGGCCACATCTAAATCTGCTGCAGAGTAGCGGACCATACATTGACCCTATATTTCAATAAGAAGTTCAATAGGAGATCTGATTGTACCACACATTACATTTCTGCAGCTTCAACTGATGGTTATGACTGGGTTTAAGTGAAAGATTTGAAAGTCTCATGATCAGGTACTAATTGCTACTGAACTGGGATAACAAATGCCAGTCATTCTGTTGGAGGAAGAGGAGGCTGTCTTCAGGAAGGGAAACATGTAATGATTTCTGAGAATAACTGTTGCAGCGGGAGCTAGAAGGTGCCACCTCTCCAGGTGTTTTGATCTGCTACATCCTTCTGGCCATGTGAGAAAAATTCAGTCAAGAAAGATATAAATAAGAGGGAGGGGGCCATAATGTGTAAAATAACAATAAGAAAAATTTCCAAGATACATGACACCAAACCAGGTGGAGAATGACTAACCAGGAACGCTCCCGCGATTCTTTTCTGCAGCTGCAGACTAGCCCTGAACTGCTATGTCAAAGTGTTTGGGGAAAACATAAGTTCATTTCTCTTTTCCTATTTTCACTATTCCCACCCCCCTCCAACTTTAAAAAGGAAAAAGAAAAAAGAGGAGAAAAAAAATTGCGCTCATCAACTGGAAATCTAGACTTACCAAAGCTACTA
Organism: Haliaeetus leucocephalus; assembly: GCF_000737465.1. NCBI lineage: Eukaryota > Metazoa > Chordata > Aves > Accipitriformes > Accipitridae > Haliaeetus > Haliaeetus leucocephalus. The sequence continues at coordinate 20,175,996 of NW_010972437.1, forward strand.
ATCTTTCCAGATCACAGAATATGCTGCTAAAGGGCAACTAATTTGTTACGTAACGGGCAAAGCTTTGTGTCTCCTTGTCTACCTGATAAATGTAGAAGTTGCTGTTCCCCCAGATATCATGTGCAACACATTTCCAATGTTACGTACATGGCTTTTCATTCATTTTCTAGTAATTAGTATCCTGGGGAGAAATCCTATTGCCACTCTATTTACCTAATGTAATAAATTATTGGAAAAAGCAAAGCGGGAGGAATTTCTTATGTTTTATTAGCATTTGGTAATTTTGATCTTTCTGATGATGTCTGCTGACCCCTAGCCTGTAGCTGAGTTTCAAAGCAGTTTCTTTAGCAATTCTTTGTTTAATTAAAAACTATTACCAAAGAGGAAATTGGAATCAAATATCTCAGTGGTGGGGAAGATTTTGACTTACTCAGGATTTTTACTTTACACAAAATAAATAAGTGAGCAGAGAATCATTTTTAAGAGTTTCCTAATTTAGAAGCAAGGAAAAAAAACCAAATTAGATCTATGCCATGTTAGGTATTAGGAAGAAAGCTAAATAAGTTGCATTCTTCCTCCCAGAAGCATACTCCTTTTCCACTGTAAACGCTACCCCCAGTTCTGTTCTAGTTCGCAAAACCTGTCAGAAACAAGCCCATTGAAGCCGTTGTAAATATACCAGTGTAGGCCCCCGGGTGCGATTCCTTTGGCCAAAGTGTTCAAATTGAGGAAGGCACAGAAGAATGCTTTTCCATTTGCACTTTGGCTTTCAAGTAGAAGCACCTCAGCTCCTGACAGCGGCCCACGCTGAAGCTTCCCATTTGCAGAATTTGGTAACTTCTTTTGGAAAGTTTACGGTGTCGCTGGGAGCTCAGTAATCCTTAAAAGCAATGGCACTTTTATGTAGCTATTTAAATATACTTCAGGATACTACTTACAGGCACATAACATTTGGTATTTTTGCCCGTATCTAAGCTTTCTTGGCCCAAAAGTGAGGAAGGGAGCACAGCTTCCCTGAGCTCCAACGTACAGAGATGATTTATTTAAGACGGTGATGAATTTTCATACTGCATGCGATTATTGAGGTCCGTGTGCGCACACAGATATTTTCACATGCGAATCTAACGAGGTTTCTAGGGAACTTGTAGCTATTACAGATTCACAGGCTCCTTCACTCAGCTCCTGGGAAAGCACTTACAGCTGATTCCATGCTAATTCATTGCTCAATGAATAAGTAAAATCTGTACAGTATAATAAAACCATTGATCATTATGCTTTAAAAAGATTGACTCCTAAATATTTAGGAAGCAGTGTGTATTCAATGGAAATGTTTATTGGCACTGGGAAATTAAACTGTCACCCGTGAAATAGTAAAACTCATTAATGCAGAGTTTCTTTTTAAGTGTTAGGAATTAACTTTATGACTGCATCAGTAATGGCAAGCCTCAGCCTTAAATCGCCTGCCATTTAGTATTCGTGAACATTATTAAAACATATTAACCGTAATTTAATTGACTGAAAATTAAAAAAGGGGAAAGGAAAAA
>NW_010972437.1:20177867-20208961 GCF_000737465.1 Haliaeetus leucocephalus
CCGTTCACTCCCACGTCCGCACCGGCGGGACGGTGGCGAGCGATCCCTCCAGCTGGCCGCAACTTTGCGTTTCGAAGCTCCACGAGCAAACCGGAGCCGGGCTAACTTTCTTAGAGGTCACGTTGCAATAACCCCCTTTTTCAGGGAGTTTTTTCCCCGTCTCTTCCTCCCCTCCCGCCCCCGCCCCAACCCCAGGCAACTCCTCGCGCTCCCGCTACTCACAATTCGTTGCAGTTAATCCCAGGTGCCCAAAACTGAAGAGCAGCAGCGTGAAGCCCCCGAGGGCTCGGGAATCCATGTTCAGCCCCGGAGGGGGAAGCCAGCCGCCCACCCGTCTCCCCCGGTCCCGGTCTCCGAGCGCCTCTCAGCCTCTGTGCGCTCCCTCTTCCTCCGCTCATTTACTCCATCCAGCATCCAGGCAACTCCGGGTGAAGGGGGAGCCGGAGCCGGGGTCGGGGTCGGCCGAGGGACCCTCCTCCGCCGCCCTTGGCGGAGCCGCTCCGAAAGCCGGCGGCAGCGCCCGAGCCGAGCCCGCTCCCCCGGCCGCTGCCGCGGAAATTCACCTTGCGAGCTGCGGCTGGGAAGCAGCAGCCGGGCGCTGGGCACCTCCTTATAGGCGAGAGCCGCGCTGCACTCCACCTCCTCCCAGCCCCCTGGAAGTCACTCCTCCTCGCCTGCCAGGGAGGATCCTTATTGCAATCTTCATGCGTTGTTGATAAGCATCGGAGTCACGGAGTAAATCAGATGCCTGGAGCAAAAGAAAGAAAATAATAATAATAAAAAAAAATCTTCTTTTTTTTTTTCCTTTTTTTTTTTTTTTCCCCCCTTCCGCCTCCTTTGGGTACCGCTGTGGCTGGAACATTTTAAAGAGCCCCCAGCCCAGTTGTTTGTTTGCTTAGAAATACGTATGTTATACACACATACATAAAATATCCATGTATATCCCCGCATATACCGTGCCGGCACAGCCCGACGAGCCCCAGTCCCGCTCCCGGGGCTGAGCCTCCCCCCCCAGGGAGCGGGGATGGAGCCTCGGACGGGGCTGATGCTTGACTCGCTCTCCCGTCGCTGCTGGCCCGGAGCCTCCCCGCCTAGCCCGCCCGGACGGCGAGCGGAGGTGGCCCCGGGGCTCCCAGCAGAGCCCCCGCCCGAAGAGGAAGGCGGCCCCCCGGGGTGGCGGACCGGACCGGACCCGCACCCAAGGGCTGCAACTCCCTGCCGGCTGGCAAGGGTGATGCTTGACAAAAGCTGGCACCTTGCGCCGTGCCCAGCCGCCTCCCTGCCCTCCTGCACACCCGGGAGGTAAAACGTCCTTTCAGGAACTCCAGCTTAATCACTGCTGAGATCTAACCTTGTTGCTTTGCTGCGGCGTCACCCCACATCAATAGAGTGCTGCATCAAAGTCAGGTCAAAATTGCATTAGTGATTCCACTGTAATCTGCAAGGAGAGTGTGTTTGGACCGTTAAACTCTTTGTGGGGGGAAAGTCGTTGGTCCTCAGCCATAATCCCTCACAATGGCGGGGAGTAATCAGGAGAAATAGACCGCTCACCAAAGCCATCCGGACTTGCCAATGGCGAGCGGAGGTTTAAATTGCTGGCATGCTGTAAGCCTCATATTAAAAAGTAAGGAGGGTGGAGGAAAGACATCATGCTTAGCTATTAGGTACTATATCAAAGAGAGGTGTCAGGGGGACATCTTAGCTTTAAAGGAGCAGTCAGCTTGGAAAGCAAAAGTCCACGTTTAAAAAATGACCTAATTATTTCACCTTCTGTTGTTACAGGTGACACAAGTGACGCAAGGTTAAACAGGAAGGATAGCTGCCTAGCACTGAGGCTTTCAGTCAGAGTCAATAAAGGATTCAGTCACACAAGACCAAGACGTAGGAGGAACTTAAAAGCCTAATGAGCTCTCCAAGTCTTTCATTTTTGGCTTTAAATACACCTGCACGCACCAAGGTTTCAACTTTGCTCGTGCAAAGACCTGACCCAGGTGCTCAACGCTTCACTTACGTCTGAGCCCAGTGAGATTTTGGAAACTAGGGGGGGGACTCAGTCCAAGGCTAACACATCTACATGAAGTCCGCTTTCCCGTCCAAAGGCCCTGAAGGAGGTGTGTAGCTAATCACCCAGGAGATGGCTGTGTAAGGGCACAGACACAATCTTCTCTGAGCAGGCCCATTTCTGAAGGTAGTGAGCTCTGCTCATTTCTCTCAGTCGATGGGGAGAGGGAGCGTCTCGCCTTCATGTTTTCCGATCCTAGTCACAAACATCTCATCTTCTCCGTACGAGACTCTGGCCCAGAAACTGAGAACTGTATTGCTTTGCTGCATTACGCCAGAAGGCTGGAGTATTGAGAAAATTATGTTATTAACTTGACTTTTTCAGGTGAATAATCAAGATTTAGAAGTGCTAGCAGTGCTTCCAGAGCTACCACTTGAGTAAAGCTAAGCAGTAGAACACATCAGAAAGCTTAAAGCTGGAGTGGATTTGCTCTGGAGACACACAAGTCTTTGACACAGTCACAACTTTGCAACTATGTATTCTGAAATTAGCAGAGGAATTCGGAAGAAGAAGAATAAATATGGTGGGATTTTTTCATGCTTTCCTTTTAAAAAATAATTAAAATTAAATGGACTGTGTTTCAAATATTTTCAGGGTCTCTTTAAACTGTCTGGCACAATGGTACACTTCTCAACTGACTCACTGAACTAATTAGTGGCTTGTTTATAGGAAAGCAGATGTGGAAATGAGCTATGCAGACTAATTAAAAGCTATCAGTAAATATGAGCCCAATCCTGCAATGCATCCCAGTGGTCACCGATATGGATCTGACTGCAGGATCTGGACCGTGGTTACACCACCGGTTTTCAAATCCCACTTGAGAGACACACCTCTTCCATAAGCTCCTTTGTATCATAAATGCCAGGCAGGTGCCTTAAGATTTGTGAATGTTTGGGTGCAGGAGCACTACAACTGAGAAGTTATGACCGGAGTGGAGGGCTACGCAGCTGTTCCTCGCAGGAAATTATGTAAATAATGTCATGTTTAAGGGCTTTTTGCCAGCAAGATTTTTATTAGAGTAAATTTATTAATCACTATTAAAGCTGTTCAGACAAAAAGTGTGGCTCATCCTCAGCCACAGATCTGGGTACCCTGAGTTTTAGGAAAACCCAGTTGCTAATTTAGTTTTAGTGTATCTGGACTTTATTCAAAATGACTGTGATGGTTGCCACTGAAGGCACTGCAAGCCTTGGCAATGAGTGAAGGCTTTGTTACACATATAGCAATTACACTTTTCTAACTCAGTGATAACTCCTTTCTAACTCTCCTTTTCACTGTGGCACAAATTTTCTCCTCCTCGATGAAAGCAAAGCTGACCGTAACAGTGAAGACCCTGAGATCTTTCCTTTCAGTTCCTGCCTCTTCCTTGACACATTTCACTTATAGCCCTTTGCCAGTCACTCGATGTTCACTCCCTGTTTGTTAAACAAGGGGAACACAAGCTACCTCATCTCGTACAGATGGCAGGAGGAGAAATATCCTCATGTCTGGCACATGTTCAGAGTCTGCAGTCATGGTGATCATATGAGCACCTTTATAATTTCAGAGGCAATGTAGATCATGATTAGGTCATCTGGGACTTTATAGAACGGGCTACGTTAGTTCTGGGTGAGAAAGCTTAGCACGGGCATCCAGCTATCCTCCTCCCCAACGGCAGCCAAGTGCCCGTATTAATGCTGCTCAGGACACAAGCAGTAGATGACGTGCATGATGGGGAGAGGAAGACAAGCAGCATTAGACCAGTAGCTGTTTCTATCAAAGTCTTACTGGCTTTAGAGTGCAAGCAACAAATTGCTGAAATTCAGCTTTTAAGTTTTCAGCCTCAGTGTCCTACCCAAGTTTGTTCTACCAGTCTGGAGTCTTGTTATTTGAGCAGAAGGAACCATTTGTGGGAATTAGATGAGAGAATATGAATAGGAGAGCAACAGAAGGACACAAACACATAAGGAAGAACAGGAAAAGCTGGCTGCCACCAGGGAAATAAGGGTACGTATTTTTGAAGGAGAAAGCTTTTTTATTTAAATGTTTATCTGAGGAGGTAAGTTCATCTGTGATCAGATAAACTTGTTTTTTTTCTTAGAGTCAGTAAACAGCATTAGTGCTGCTATAAGCCATGTTGAGTTTGCCACTAGAAGCAATAACAGTCTAGCCCATGAATTCAATCAATCCAGCTGTTTGGGTAATTGCAGCTGGAAGTTTTATGTCTGACCCAACAGTATAGCATTCAGGAAAGGAGAATAGCATTATGTATATGAATTTTGAAGAGCACATTATACCACAAACTTTATTGTTTGTGGCTTTTGGATCACATATTGCTGTTTCCTGTTGATAACTAGGAATTTGTCTGAAGAATATCATGTTTCTCATCAAAAAAACTAAAGGTCGTGTCAAAAAAACCTAAAGGTCATTTTTTTCTTTTTCCCTTAGAGTTCTCCCCTCCAAAAAGAAAGGACTCATTCATTAAAGAGAATATGTGGGGAGCTTTCATAAAACACATCGACCCCAACCAGGTGAGTGCAACAGCAGGCTGCTCATTATCCTTGGATAGTTCCACAGCATACATAAGTCCGGAGGATAAGGAAATTTAATGATCTGCTGTGATAATCTGATGGCCAGTAGCATTTTTGAGATGCATGCTGAGATTAGGGTAAAAGAAATCAGATGTCAAGCTGTGCAGTGATTATTGGAAGACAAAGAACTAAAATCACCTCTTCCTCCCCCTCGCCTTTCCCTACATTATTTTACCACTGTCTGCTGGTATTATGGCTTTTATTACATTATCTTGTCTGCCTATAAAGATGCTTGTGTCAATCACGGCCAGATACAGCTACCGGACTCAAAAGATCAATAACCTGACTAAATAATAGTACAAATGGCTATGGCTACAAATTCCCTAGGGACTTGAAAAGGTCTTATATGGGACACACTCCTCCCTGGTGTAATTCCAGTGACATCATATGTTGCAGTTCAGGACAGTTACAGAGGTCACAGAGGCCACTGCCTTGGTCTGTTGTCTGTGCTGGTTCCCCACCAAACACAGTGGTTAGCTCCAGCTGGGCCAGCCACGGTTGTCCCCAAGTGATAGCGTATTTTTACTAAAATGCAGTGTCATCCTGGCACCTTTATTGCCCAAGAACCAGTTGTCCACCAGTGTCCAAAGGAAGGATGAACTTCTTGAAGTGTTGGCATAAATGCAAAACCCATCCCTGTGATCTAATCAACCACAAACAGCTCTGAAGAGAGAACTCATACACAAACTAAATAATGCAATTTTCTTCCCTGTTTTGAAGCCACACAAATAAGAATGAAGAAAGCCCTAAAAGGTCTGTGGACAGTTAGGTGTCACAGAATGGATGTAGTCCTTGGAGAACAGCTGGATAACTAATGGGAACATACTGTAATAAGAACTATGAGTCCCAGCTGAGGTCAAAGAGTCTGCCTTACAGTACTTAGAAACTTCAAGGCAAGCTAGAGGAAAAAAAAAAAAAAGACAGAATGTGGGGAGGCATTTTTGCAAAAATCTCTATTCAACAGACATTCCAGTTTAGACCACAAAGTCAGAAGGGAGGCAATGTTATCTGTATGGTAACGTATCTGTATGATGTATCGTATGTAAAGAAGGCAGCTTTATTTGTCATTCATTAGTGGGTGTCAAGTCTCCATTTTGCAGGCATTCAGTCATTCAGTCATGGAATTATAATATCTGCCATGTCACTGGTGTAAGTAATGACATACAATGAATAGTCACCAGGATAGATTTTCAGAAGCAATTAGTGATTTTGCATGAACAACCGAAGTATCCCACAAGGGGCAATTTTTCAGAATTTTTTGGGCCTTTACCTGCTGAATATCAGTGCCGTGACCTTTCTGTCCAAACAGGACAGTTAAAAGGAGAGGCATCCAAAATCATTAGTCTCTGTTGAACACGAGCACCTCAGTGTACCACTAATCCATAGTCTCATGCTTGATGACAGAAACAATCACCTGGGCCTATATACATAATGAACAAATTTGAATGCCTCCATCATTTTGCAAAGAAAGTTTGCAAGGAGTGAAAAAGAGAGCTAATTTTATCAAATAAATCATTTGTGACAAACGGCTCATCCAGTGCTAGCACTCAGAAAATTATTATTAGCAACAGCTGGGCTGGGTATGACAACCTATATTCAGGCATTCTTTTTACTTTCCTGCCTGTCCTTCACTAATCTCTGTTATGGATAGAGGTCGGAGAGGAGTGAAAAGAGGAAAGTTGTGTGGAAACTAATGCAATCATTAGGTCATTTTTAACCTTGCTGCAATTATCATACAGAAGGAGCCAACTGAGGATAATGGAAGGCGAGACTGTAATTTAGACTCCCTTGAAAAAGAGGAAGAAATGAATATACCTTCTCTCAGAAGCCATCAGGATTTCTAGGTTTAATCCTGCGTTGCTTGCCTCTCAGCAGAGGCACAGGAGCTTCAGAGTCTTGGGCCTATGTTTTTACAAAAGCCTGCCTTTCTAAGGCTGATGCTGTTATATTTTTTGATGCAGACATTGAAGGACATGGAACAGAAAATGAGATTAACAGAAGTTCCTTAATCACAGTATCACTGAGCTGCTTCTGGACAAAGACCTTGCTGAGAACTGGGCTGGATGTTAGTCTGGACTAAACTAGGAAAATCGCCATATATATGTTACATTGTATACATAGATATATATACATGTATATATACACACATATATATGTGCATATGTATATGCAGGCAGATATACACACACAGAAGTATGTGTAAAACAGGAAATCAAACAAGGTAAAATCACCCCTCACTAGGAGATCCATTTATTTCATACTTACTGACTAAAAATGTTTATTTCCTCTAGGAAGTGGATGCATTTTCATCAGAATGAAAAAATTCCATGTAGACCTACCACTGTCTTTTCAAAGCAAAGTGATTTTAACTCCGTGAGGGATAGCTGATTATACCATAATGTATAGGCCTGAGTCAGACACACTCATTTTACTTCTGACTTGAGCCAGCTTGGGGTATAAGAAACCTCTGCTTTCTGCCAGTCTGGATTGCAGATTACACTGGAGTTAATGAATCCCTCCTACTCGGTAAAGATCTGCTGACAACGTGAGAATATTAACATAATGTAGCTGTGTAAAGGGGGGGATATTCAGGGGTTCTTTTGCAATCAATGTATTTTGCATTAGTTAAAACAGAAATCATTAGTGATTTTGAGCAACCACCATCAAAACTAAGCCAACATAAAAAAATCCTACTTGATGCACTTTTTTTCTGACTCTCAGGGGCTGCTTTTTGCTTGTTCTAAGGATAATTATCTATACTTGGATGGTGCTGTGAATTCCAGGGTAAGGGAAAAAATCAAACTCACCATTGAGAGTTTTTATGCCCAGGATTTAAACTAGAGCAAACAAGTCCCTCTAGGTTCCCATCAAGGGGGGGAAAATCCCAGTCAGTCAAACTTTCTGTTCACCTCTTCGGTGTGTGTTGAATCAGTTGAGGTTCAGGCAGAAAATGTGAAACAATACCACAGAGATTTCATTGAGCTCACATGAAGGGAGGCCCTCTTGGCTGTATGCAGGGTTGAAGAGAGAGGGGTGAAGTGCAGCAAACCATGCCCTGGAGCTTACCAAAACCCCACAGTTTAACCTGCCATCCACAGAGTCTGAACATGAGGTGAGTTTAAGCTTGAGACTGGATTCAGGCTTGCTTTCAAAGGTTGCAGAGATGTATCCAGGGTCAAAAGACAGGATTAATCCACAGAGAAAGAGTGTGGCAGAGCCTGGAGGTTAGCCCAAGTTGTCTTTGCTTTCTTAATTGGAATCTATGTCCTCTATTATCTCTCTCTCAGTTTGCAAATCAGTTTCATAAATGTAAAAACTCAAGAGGATGATAGTCATCTGGGATCGCAAATCTTATCCAAATAGGCAGCAAAGTGCTGCATAAACACCTTACTTGACTTTATTTCTCCATCGTAGGGGTTAAGATGTTCATTGCAGGCAGATCCAAGCAGCAGAGAATCTCAGCAGTGACAGAAAGGCCACAGGCACTCAGATGTCCCCCATAGAAACCTTTAGTATTGTCTAATATGAAGAAGCAAATGTGGAAATTAGCAGTATGTATTGACACATATCCTCTACATGTGTTAGTACCACTCATGTCATTGCATTTATTATAAGCAACTCAATTCCCATAGTGCAATTATAGCAGATGGATAAACAAGATGCAATATACTGTTCACTTTATGACAATGATCACATAATTCCAGCTTCACTGCTTTTAACTGTTCACATGAAACACTGATTAATAAAGCTTTGAAAGGCTGTCAAACAAGGATATATGAATGTGTAAGTGATACAGGTGAAATTATTCCCCAGTATAAATATCCCTAACATTGCAAAACTAGTGAAGCTGTGTCAGGGATGAACATGATCTATTCTGTCCATCAGGTTCTCCTTGACAAAGGCTGAGCAGTGACTACAACCAGCTATAATCATTATCCTCCACTTTCCTTCTTTTTGTATCTACTTTTGTGTCCATTTAGACCATAAGCCTTTGAGAAACAGCCGCCTTCTTCCACATCTATATGTATATGTGCTGTAGTCCTGATCCCACTATGAAGGTTGTAGATGCTTGCACAATATTACCATAGGTCAACCATTACAGAGACAATTATAGCAGTCTGCGACCTCATCAGTGTGTAAAAGTAGCAATAAGAGAAGGAAATAAGAGTCACAAAGAGCTTAGGGGGCTGGAGGGTTAATTCCTTTATCACAAATATGTGTTACTGGAGCTGCATTCTGTGGATTAACACTACAGATACATCCATTTCATTAAGTGGATACAGTTGTTTGCTGACATATTCACTTGAGATGATTGCATTATTGAGGTATATCACAAAAACTGATACCAATTCACAACAGTGATTTTAGCAAAACTACAACTTACTGGTTTCAGCTTTGAAGATTTTGAATCTTTTTAAAATAAAGAATGGACCATTTAACAATCATTTTGGTCCCGAATTAGAAAATGTGTTTCTTGAGAATTAAATTATTGGTCAGTGTCAGGAGAAAAAGGGGTGCTTAACAAAAGATCAGGCACCTGGCTATACCCAGGTGAATCCCTTCACTTCACTATCACCTCAACAGTGGTAGAAATGAAAGGTCAAGATGAACTCTGTAATGCTGTGCTTGTTAGGTGATATGCCATGACTCTAGTTTCTGCTTCTAGTACCTAAGATTTCCAGAGGAGCTCCTCTCTGAGAATTATTCAATTCCCAAGCCTGCTGAATATACCATGTTGCCCTTGGGAACTGCTATTTTGAAAACTACTTCTTAAACTTTCTGGGTTAGAGCATCCCCTGATGGAACTGTACTTAGCTCCACCTAATTTTAATGCTGACTTACATCAGCTGGATGTCATATGGTGCTGAAATAAAGCGTAGAAGCTAAATTCTAAAGTTTTTACATCATTTTAAGCTACCTGGAGAAATCAGGAGTGTTTAGCTCTGGGCATCTTGTGTTACCTTGTCTCACACAGATACAAAAGAACATAACATCAAATGAAGAGGACATGGAGCAAATGGATTTTTTTTAATTCTGTGCTAATCTTCACAGTTGTTTTCCTGTTGTTGGGGTTTTGTGGTTTGTTTTGTTTTTTTTTTTTCTTTCATAAGCTCTTCTTAAAGTGTACATTATAGGTTATTTACTGGGAATAATCCTGTTAGGAGGATAGTGCTGTATACAGACATCTCTCTATATATGTCATTCTATAAGGGCACCAACATTTGAAATCAAAAAGTGATTCCTAGCCCTATTTTTCTTAGAGATCTCACCTTTATTACACTCCATAATCTGTATCTGTGATGTCAAATCACAAAGCATAAACCATAAAGCAGAGGTGAGAAAGACACCTAAAAAAGAGAAGTTTTTTCTTTTTGATATCAAGAGACTTAGGGTGAGAGGCCACTATGCAACATCCTCAGTAAGTGTTGAACAAGGGATCCCCTGCATGTCAGAGGGGTCTGAAAGATCCTGAACTAAACCCTAGTGAAGACATTAAAAATCATTGCTTTGATTTTAATGGCTTTTTTTGATGGCTTGTTTAATGAGCTGCTTTTTCACCCAAGTACGGGGCCCAATTTTCTCACACCAGTATGACAGGCAACAAACATCCCCCAGTTCCAGAATACCCTGAATGCAAGAAAGATAAGCATCTGGCCACAAGCTCTTTACTATTTTACTTTTTGTCTGCTGAATGACTAAATTATATGCTTTCCTTCTCTATTATATACTTTTCTGAAGATATACAGTTATTTTAATGTAACAGGAGATTGCATAATCATTGCAAAGTCCTTGAGCTTTCTGCTGGCTGCGGATTTCTCTGTTCAAGTCCAGATGAGCTATACAATGCAAAAATATATCTGGTAAGTTTTTCATTGACATTACTAGGAAGGTGTAATGACTGTCGGTCTGTTGTCAGCGGGAGGTGCTGTCAAGAAGGGGAAAGAAAAAAAAACCTCAAAACCCCCTGCAGACATTCAAGAAGAAATCTTGTACTGTTGAGTAATTACAATTCTCAAAGAAAAAAATAGACTTGGATAAACCTGGAGGCACCTTTATATTTCTCCTTTTGAAATCTTCCATCTCCCCTGACACGACACTTTGCTGTTCTGTCATTTCTGTCACCATGCCATGCTGGGCTAGTTCTTTTTTCAGGAGGGAGGGAGTATTTTTGGTCCTTAGAGACCCCACTGTGCAAATATTTAAAACAAACAAAGTCTTTGCTGAGATTTTTTAAAGGTCTTTTAATCAGCAAACAGATATATTCTTTGTCTGTTGGAAAAGAAGCTGCAATTATCAGGGGAATTTCATTTCAAATGGCATGTATGTTCTTCGTGTGGGTGGTGAGGTAGGCAGGCATCTCAGTGGTAGGTTATAGTCATGTTTATTATATACTTTGAATGTTACTTTGCTGATGTCAGTATGGTGCTTTTTTCTGAGTTGCACAGGAAGCCCAGAGCAGTAAAGAGCCTCCCTTCCATGCCATTTTCCCACTTGTAAAGAAAGCACGACTGAGATTGTAATTGTTAAGGCATGCAGTCACAGAAATTGCATCTCGGGGAGGTGTTTGGTCTTGCTGCAAGTTATTGCTGTCCCTTTGTCTAGACAAACTTCTTTTTTGTGTTACACCATTTCGTCCCATTCTTTCCTGTGTGAGTCCTTTTCACTGCTTTCTTTCTCATTCACTTTCTTCTCATCACTCTATCAACACCCTTTTTCTTCTCAAGTAGTTCATGGACCAGTCAGGTCATGTGCCATCAAATTACGCCCTTCCTCATGATCTCTTTGGCTATCATATGGTTCCTAAAATCATCAATGATGTGGTTTGGTTTTGGGGGTTTTTGTTTGTTTGTTTGTTTTCTGATTGAAACTGATGTTCCCTTTAACTGCTTCTTTCTCCCCTGAAAGTCTATTGTGCTTTCTACATTGTTTCTATCTCTGCTTTCTGACTCTTCCATTAGTGCTCCTCCAGGCTTAGAGAGCTCCAGTGAGAGCTCTGCTATCTTTAGTTTTGCTTCCTGTTCTCCAGTTTGGGAGAAACACTTCTATCCCACTATGGGTAATTTTCCTACTCACTCTTTTTCATTGCTTTACATGTTGTTTTGTTATTACTATCTTTACAAACCTATCTTCACCTGTCACTGCCTGCCCTTGATTTAAAAAATGGAGGGCAGGCTATGTATCTTGCTGCACGGAGGAAATATTGCTGATAGAAAGCTGCAGGGCTAAAGCCAATGGCTAAAATGCTCAGAGTTTTCTATGCAAGATTTCCCTACAACCTCATCTTCTTGATCTATGGCTGTTTTATGACAGTGAAGCAACCACAGATTAGATTCATCTGGCCTAGTGCTTTCATATTTCATCTGTATATATGTTGAAATGTATTTGCTATTTGCTGTGTGTATTTGCTATCGCTCTTTTGTATTTGATGAAGTGGGTTTTTTCCATCTTGTAAAGGCTCTTTGGGTGGGACTCAGCTGCCTAAGTATAGGCATATAGTGCTATTTTAAACTTTGTGGGGTTTCCTGTTTGGCCAGTTACTACCTCTCCAGAAGGGTACGAGGCTTGCACAGGTCAGGTACTCCATGCAGATGTCTCATACTGCTGCGGTTTGCATTACCCTGGTGCACATACCCTACTCCGTCTGTGTATTAAATGCCTGTGACTAAACAGCATAGCATCTCTCTTCCTATCTTGCCATCTTAAGCTTCCTCTGACAGCTTTTCAGGAAGTCATAGGAGTCACACTTGTGCAGAAACCAAACGGAGGCACAGATTATAGCAAATGAGAAACAAACCCATACTACAGAGCAATACTTTCCTAATGCAAATACTGCTGAGTGCAAATGTGAAGTCAGGCATAATAATAAAAGAGAAAAATAAAAAAAAGTAAAATAGAAATAAAACAAAATAAACCATTAAGAGTAGCCTTATCAGAAAGCCCTGTTAGATTCAGCCATTGCAGAGGTCAGACTGGACTGCCAGATCCTTCTCTGTGACTTTTGTTAGCTTAACACTCACCTTGAGAAATACCTGCTCACCACTGTGGATCTTCTGCACAATCTTCTACTGGAAACCCTTTTTTTTTTCTTCTTTTTCTCTTAATTTTTTTTCCTGAATGAGGTTGTAGTCTGTTGTGGAGGAACGTCTCTGTGTGCATTAAATTGAGACTGGCACACATTTGTTTACTACTACAGGGGTGAAAGGATTTTTGCAGCACCTCTTTCAAAGATCAAAGACCCATTGTAATTCCACTGAATTAAACTGATTAATATGAGGACTTTACCCATATTTCTGTCTCACAAAAAAAAGATATTTCTGCTGGATAAATTAGAATGTGAAATATACCTCCTTTTCCTGGCATATATATTCCCCTTCCTTGATGGACTTCATATCTCACATGGAAAAGACAAGACAGAATTTTCCACCTATTATTTCTTAAAAACAAACCACCAACAAAATTCTCCGTAATTACAGAGAGTCTCAAAATGCTAGAGGTAATATTGAAATGTTGACAGGCATCTAACTTCTTCTGGGGAGGAATGAGCGATTTAGTTAGGATGAGCTAATAATATATTTCCAGTGGTAAGTAACAGCTCTTCGTTCTGGATAAAAATGATTATTTTAATAAGGCTTGAAATTGCAGGCATGATATGTGCTGTGATAGTACGTAGGATGAACCAGTAATGCAAAACCAAAAACACTAAATGGAGCTTGAGCAGGGATCCTCTGAGGGATTATTAAAGATTATAACAATAGTCTGTTAGCCATTGAAATTAGATTTATATGACATTGCATAAAACAATTATATACAATCTGGAAAAAAAAAAAACCCAACACCTAAAAGCCTTTTTTCCCCCTCATCTTTTTCTGTCTTTTAAAAATATTTTTCTTCTTAATATTTAAAATGCATTTTCACACTTTATTTTTTTCCTGTTTTCAAGGATGATACACAACTTATTCTACTACTGTTTAAAGACTGCAGGGTATATCTCAGGGTATCATGTTAATATTGGAGAAAAAGTCTAGCTTTTTCAGGGTGCAAGCTGGGGTTGCTGTTGATGTCCTTGTTATATTTTGTCAGCAACAATAAGTCAGACAGTAACTAGCCCTGAAAGAGGCTCATGGGCTGCTATAAAGCAGTTCCTGTGGTAGCCCGCAGCTCTCCTGGTAGCCAGCTATGTTACTTAGGGCATATCAACTTCTTCGCTGTCTCTGATTCTCTCCTCACCCCTCTTTTCTTTGGAAGCTAAAAGCTCTTTGGGGAGAAGCTAACAAAAGCTACTACACAAGGCTGTACTTGGCACAACAGGACACGGATCTTGGCTGGAGCTTTTTGGCAATGCAGTGATACAGATACTACACTAATAATAAAGGTTTCACACTGAAGGATCGATAGGCACAAGACATTAGTTCTTTAAAGCCTCCTCTCTTTTATGATCAGTGGGGAGCAATTCATATACAATCCATCACCCTCATAAGAGTTTTGTGAGAATTAATTATATAATGCTTGCACAGTGCTTTGAAGATGCAAAGGCAGTTCCCCGGCTGTGTTAGAGTTCAGATAGCACAAGGTAGCCTAACACAACCAAAGCAAAAAATCATCTACAGGATTTCTTGGCTAGTGGAGAGCAGCTGTGGAGGTTATTTCTCCACCTCTCGTAGCCTGGCTGTTAGGGTCAGAAGCCTCCTGCCTCTCTCTAGACTCACCACTCCTCAGCGACAGACTCAAGATAAGCTCTTGGCAGAGAGGAGCCTGAGGATACTCAGTGCCTCCGAAAGCTCGCCTTCATGTGATCTGGATAGAGCAGGACATTAGAGCAAAGGACAAAACTCAGTCCAGCAGCTTATACCCAGCTCTGCATTAGCACAGCATTGGGCAGTGCACTTTACAGCAGGGCTGCAACTGTCAATGTGCACTGAAGATACAGAATCCCAGAGCTAAACATGTCTTGAGTTTTCCTCACTCTTTCAGTGTAGACATAACTTCAGTGGCCCAAAATCTAGTGTAGACTTCAGGGCAACCAAGTCTATGCTGTGACCCCTCCTCCCCCACTGTATTTTCTCTTTCATCATTTTTGACACAAGATCTAACTAATGAGTTTCAGACTCCATGTCCTGGGTATATATAAACTACATTTCATTCCCACAAAATTAACTCCACGTTCGGCACGCATGCATGAGTTACATCTATGCCATTTGAAATTGGTGGGCCTGGGATGGGGTTCAGTTAGGATGGAAAAGGCTAGAGGGAAGGAGTTAGCATTTTATGTACCAAGTCTCTTCTTGCTCAAGCTTTTCATGTATGGAGCTTTAATTATTTCAAATCTCCATCTCCATGTCATGCTGCCACTTGTCACACTGTTGAAAATAAGTGTGAATGAAAAGGAAAATAAATACATAAAGCAAAGTCTGACCAACAGAATAGATGTTTAATGGGGAAGAAGATAGCCTTTTTTAATAACGTGCTCTTATCGAGGAAAAAACCTGAGGAAACCTTGCTTTTATTTTATTTAAGCACAAGAGAACTGAACAACTCATATTCACTTCTGTCCATTTAAGCTTTTTAATGGGTCTAGATGGACATCTTTCAAGACTTGCACAAGAGCAATAAAGCAAGGCCAATTCATGCCTTCCTGAGAGCTCTTTTTTTTAAACTGTAAAACAAAAACATTTCTCAGAAACAGAAGAGATAAGATTTCAATCTACTTTAGAATAAGTCACTGGAACAACCGACCTAGAGAACTGTACTTGGGGTCTTCTGATTGTATTTGGTGCCTTTCTAATAGAAGGGATTCAATGCCATCAGAAATTATTATTTTGGCATAAGAGTCACTTCACAAAAATCTATGGCTTGTATTAAGCAAGATTAGAAGATTATATTTTCTGGCTTAAATATATATTTCCATTAATTTCTTTACAGTAAATCACAGCTCATCACCCGCATTTGCCTCTTTGTGGGGCAGCGCGGGAAACAGAGATCCCGATGTCTTTTGGCCCTCTGTGCTGTTATTTTGGTGGAGTGGGCAATGGAAGAACCAGCTCATTCACCATCAAATGATGGGATTCAGTACACAAAAGTGATGGCAGTCAGGGTAGGAAGCTGCAATATTTTTTCCAGAAGCAGAAAAGATACTAGGAGAAGAGGAGCAGAAACCAAGCCCTCAAAACAGCATGTGTGAGTGCTTTTGATGCTCTGATTTTGATCAAGCATGAAAAAAGTGAAGAGCTGCTTCACAAGCACTTCTTGTCCTCCATTGACTTCCGTTAAGAATCACAGTTCTTGCTAGCCTGAATAATACTTCTCTGTGTGTGCTTGTGTGTATGTATATACCTAGGTACAAGCTTTCTCATCAGGAGGATGGCAAGAGCTGATGCAGCCCTGCTCGCGCCAGGTCTTACCTAGACTCTCTCCTTTCTCCAGAGCACCCTCGTGTTTCTTCTTATTTAAAACCTAAACACTTCTAGAGAAGCTGCTTCTTCCCAGAAAGTTAAGAGGCTTTATTCTCAAAGAAATCCTTTATAAAATACTAAAAAAAAAAAAAGGCAAGCAAATAAAGTAAACACTTCTATGAGTAATTGCACGGAAAGCATGAGTGTGAGAGAGCAAGGCACAAGCCCACCTTTACTGTGAACACAGAGTTGTCCTGGGGTTGCTAAATAAGCTTTGATGTTAAGTCTATCCCTTTTGCAGTTGGCATTCAAAACAGTCTTTGCTGTTCCAGATTTCTGTTTAAACTGCACATAGGAGTTGTTCTAAAAAATAATCAAACCAGAATGTTCCTCCTGCAGAAAATATCATGATTTTTCTTGCTTTCAATTTGTAAGAAAAAGGAAAACTAAAAATGCCTTTTTTTTTATATCAACACACAGAGATTGGAAAGTTTTAAACTGATGATGTTAATATGGACTCTTTTGAGGATGTTTTCGCACAGAAAAATTTGCTATTTCAAAACAATTTTCTTTCCCTTGAACTAATTTTATGAAATTTTAGAATGCTCTACTCAAGTGAGTGTGAAGGAAGCAACACAGCAGTTTTCGATAGGAAATGCTCTGACAAGTCAATAAAAGCCTATTAAGATCTACTGCAGATACTGAAGAGGTAGTGTGAGTGCAGCCAGCATCTGGGAAAGTGAGGATGGCACAAGCTAATCCTGTTTAGGGTCATGGGCCCTATGGTGCTTCTCTCCAAGGAAGGAGTCAGCAACAGGGGAAAACCCAAAGGTTAGAGCAGCACACTGTAGCTTCTGCCCTTAACTCCCGGCAAGCACAACTTTCAAAAAACCTGAGCACTTCTCATGCCACTTCTAGTCGATATAACTGCAGATATTCAGCAACTGGAGAAATTGCTCTGTCTTGTTTGGGGCCAGTCTTAAACCTTTTCTCATTAGAAGTTTAACCGTTTGTACAGCAGAACTAACGATTACTTGCCTGCTGCACAGAGACAGGTGGTAGATGGGAGATGCAAATAATTTTGAAGGATTTTGAGTTCCTTTGCTGAAAGTTGTTCTAGAAGTGGGAAAATACTCTTACTGTTCTACTATCATTTTTAAACAGATTTCTCAAATGTCATTTTACATAGATGGAAATACTGGTTTAAAAGTCAGGAGACTAGTTTAATACTACAAAAGTAGTTATCCTCTCCTTTTTATGCTGATTATTTGAGTTTTGTTTGCATTTTTTGTTCACAGCTATCGTAAAAACAAAATGTAAATTGCACAATTAAACATTTAGAACAGCCTCCTTTATCAGTGTATACTTCACAGTGTGTCAGGGACATCTAATAACATCCTATTACGGATCACTTGAGTTAACTGCTATTATCTTCTTTGACGTCCCCCATAATTTGATGTGAATAGTTTCTGATACTTGCAGGGTGGTAATAATCTTTCTACATTGTTATGCAGCCCTTTTTCTCTCGTTTTTAGGACTCATCTCCTGTTCCTGTTCTTCTTTGGTTTGTGTTATCACCTGCAGGTAGCACTATAGACATTACACTATTTCTTCATGCTTGCTGTTTCCTTACACCCTTCACATTGGCCACTTCTGTAGACATGACATTGGGCTAGACTGACTTTGTTCTGGTTTGATGGGGCTGCTATTATGTTTGCAATTGCTGCTGGTGATCTGTGTGTTTTCTAATGCAGATGCAGATTTACCCAGGATGACTAAGAGCACTAAAGCTCCTGCAGTGGACATTGTAATTGTCTTTGACACTCCTACCATCCTATTATTTAGGCAGCTGGCTGTGGCTGTCTTTACTGCCTGCTGCTAACTAACGCTACATAGATGTGGGTGAGCACCAGTTTTGAGGCCTCATTTCCCACTCCCCTTCTACTCCCCTTTCACTAGCAAAAATCACAGCTTTTTGACTTGTCAAATTCTGGGACCACTCTCTGCTGCTGCTCTCTGGGACACCTGCCAGCGCAAAGGGGTAGAATTGCTGGGGAATGGTGAAAGCATCTGTTTCACCCCTGAGGCCAGGCAGCCTGAACACCTCGTCTCCACCATGAGCAGCTTCTGCTCCTCTGCCCTCCTGAGCACCCTCCATGGAGCAATCAGCTCCCAGATTTGCTTGGAGAAGCTGTCTGCAGGCAACATTCCACCACATGTGAAGAAGGAAGGTAGGAAGAGGCAGGAGCCATAGGCTCCATTATCATCGGCCAGTCTCCAGCTGGGACAACAGTTCTGGTCAGGAAACCCAGACCATGAGCTCTGTCTCACTATTAGGAAAGAAGTTCTGTGCCTGTGCAGTCTCTGGCAGCAGTCAATGCAGGCAGCTTTCAGCAAGCTGATCAGGGTCTTGAGAATTATAGTGCAAACTTCTTATTTCTTATTGTTTCCTTTCAGTTCTGATTTTTAAGGACTCTAGTTCTCTGGTACATCAGTACTACAGGTTTCTCAGCACATTATAGTGCATATTGTGTCAGGTATAATGTCCAAATATGCACCTGTTGGTTAAAGACACTAATTTTTCCAGACTTGCTTTACCTAGGAATTTAATTTTTAATCAAATAGCGAAGCTGACTAAGCAGTGATTTTATAATACCTTCTCACCAACTGACCTAAAGTTGGAATGCTTAATGCATCATTAGTACTCCTCACTACAGCAGTAGTGTTAATATTCCCAACTAGAAATACCCGACTCTTGGGTTAGCTGTTGCTTCTCTCCCTGTGAAATACTCATGAAAAATGCTTGAGAATATTTTGGGATCATTGATAAAAAAATAACAGAGTATCTTGTAGCGCATATCTTTTTTTTCCTGTCCAAATACTAATTCAGCACTCGGCTCAAGTCACCATAAAGTACATGAACGCATTTCCTAATAAAAAGTGAAGTTTCCCTACAGGAGCAGTGAGCTGTCAGCTATTTTCCTGCCTCCCTTTATTTATTTTTCTGCCTTTCCCTTTTGCTAGCTCTTGTCAAATTTCTCTGGAACATTTTTTCTCTCTTTGCTATTCTGCAAGAGCAGAAGAAAAGAAAATTGGGGGAAAAAAAAAAAGCTAGGGGCTTTAAAGTTTAAAAAATAAACACAATTTGGGAACTGTAGAAGCAGCTGTTAGTTGCACAGGCCATAATTTACTAGAATACACATGGCTGTAGTCAGCAAAATTAGTGTTTGCTTGGGTTTGCATTTCAGGCAACTCACCACTTTTGAAACTAGCATATAACAAAGACATCAAGGAAAGCAAAGAAAAAGGGGGTTTTGTGTGATTTTTATTCTAGCACAGTTAGTGTCTTATAAATTCCCCTTCTTCAAAAATTGTGTAATTTCTTTCATTTTATGATCACCGTCATCATTCTGTGAATATCAGCAGTCTAGTTACCGACAGTATAGCCTCATGGAAGCCTGAGTTCAGGATAAGGAATGACTATGGATGTGGAAGGTTTATGAATTAAGTGAAAAACTACAGTTGCTTGGCTTGACTACATTTCATTTCCCTTCCAGCAATATGTCTACCTAACATTAAAAGATCTTGGTGAGAAAACCCTCACTTGCAGGGTCCCGCCCCAAGGACCATCTGCTCCTCTGCTTATTACTAGTAAAGACAAATCACATTTCAAATACTTGGAAATTCAGA
This sequence comes from Haliaeetus leucocephalus, assembly GCF_000737465.1. Taxonomy (NCBI): domain Eukaryota; kingdom Metazoa; phylum Chordata; class Aves; order Accipitriformes; family Accipitridae; genus Haliaeetus; species Haliaeetus leucocephalus. Next base: position 20,197,580 of record NW_010972437.1, read on the forward strand.
GGTAAATGAGCCGATTCCTTCAGCTCAATTCAAACCCACCAGCTAACAAAAAGAAATATACCTCAGGTGTTTCTTAACCTGTTGCTTCATCAAAGTGCACCCAAAAGTGAGTCTGTGCATTTCTCCGTTCCCCCACAGCATCCCTTGTGTATTGGCCTGCCACTCCATTTGAGGGGCTCTGTGAATCCCACAAGCTGTCACCAGGGTAGGGTTATTAGACCTGTAAAATCACAGGTCAGCTGTGATATTGTAAAGCTGAAATACCAATTATGTGTTAGTGCTCATATGGTTAGTGCAAAGCATGCACAACGGAACTTGGTCATTTGTTTATAGATCTGGAGCAGAAGGGGCAAGTAGAGGGAATGTAAAGTGTTCCTGGTAGAACAGAAACTGCTAAAAAGTTTAGTTCAAAACACAGTCTAATTTAAAAGAGTTTTTGCCCAGGAATGGATACTTGATATGTTTCCAGTAATGGAAATCCTAATTCTTTAGAGGGCCCAAAGACATAGCATGAGTCCCATGAGGCACAGATGAGTTCAGGTGATCTGGTTTAAATCTCTGCTCTACCACAAATTCTTAATCTTGGCAAAAATCTGAGGATAAAATTAAGGCTCTTAATTAAAGGCTGAAGGAACTTAGGTCCCCTAATTACTAAAATACTTTTGGAAATGTTTACTCTTTGACCTTCTCTATTTTCAAAACATGCTTCAAAGTTCTTCCTGATAACGTTGCCAGCACAAAGCCATTAAAACCTGTGATGCTCACAAGCGAGAAGGCAAATAGCTGTGGTATCACAGTAGCAAAAGGAAAAAGAACCCCCCCCCAAACCAACCCACCACTATTTTATGGCTCCTACTGCGTTCCTAAACAAAATGAGTCACCATAAGAGACTATGAAATATGTGGCCCTCGAAGAACTATCAGTACTGCAAATACCGCCTTTCTTGCTTTCACTTTAAAACCCATTGTACTGAGTGAAAATTAACCCCGTTTGCCCCTCAAGCCACTGTTCATTATGAGATAACCTATCAGTACCACACTACTGCAGCAATATTTGATCAGATAGATATTCCACCAAGAGAACTGAGCCCAAATAATAAAAATAATGGGAAGAAACAACAACTAAAGATAAATTTTCTGATTAAATATTGATGTAGAAATTATTATTTAGGTTTTCTGGCTTTCCTACATTTAGTACTTGTTAGCAGTGTCCCTCACTCATGAAACATTAATGCTTTATTTTTATAGCTCACTTCTGTTCTTAATCTGAGTTATTTTATGAAATGACTCCTTTTTATGGTGCTGAGGATTCAGATTCTTTCTGCCTATTGAGCTACACCATTATTGTCACCTCAAGTGTAGCAAATTTTTTTAAAACTATTTTTAGAAGGAAGAAGAGTCTTTGTTACCCTCTACAGATTAGCCGTTGTGAGAGATTTGAGTCTGCCTATGTTCACAGGCTGCAGAACATCCTCCAGACATATTGCTTTAGATGTTATGCCCCTGTCAGAGAGGTAAATCCTGTAAGCCTTGAAATATGTGAAGTACTGAATCAATGCAATCTCAAATGCATGTGTTATCAGCTATACGAGATCATAAACACCATGAACATAAGGACAATCACAACCAGTCAGACTGTGGTCCATTTAGCTCAGCATCCAGTGTCCAAGCAGGGCTAGTAACAGATACTTGAAAAGGAGTATAACAAAGGACAAAGGGGTATAATCAAGAAAAGAATAATGATTTCTCACTATATCTTCCCAGATTTTACCTCATCTGCAGCTTAGAAACCTTCTGAGTCGGAGATAATGTCTTGGTGTTTGACAGCCTTTGTGTAGTTTTTTATTCATGTGTTTGTCAAAATCAGTTTGTGGGATGCACAGGCTTCTGGAGCACGAGCTATGCAAACACATCCTGCAAAATACTACATGCTCTTCTTTGTTTGGAATGCATCACTTGAACATTTAATTAGATTCCTCTCTGTTTTGTGTTTTGAAAAGCAGTGAACAATCATTCCTCACTGACCTTCCCTGATCTACTTGTGATCTTTCTTTGTGCCTCTTTTTGCGGCCTGAGTCCTAGTCATTTTTGTCACTCTTCAAAAGTAAACCATTCCCTACATTTGATCATCTTTAGAGCACGTTGAGCATTTCAAATTTTCCTGGGAAAAGAGAAAAGCAGCAAAGCAGGGACTACTGGCTATGATTTTTGCACGTTTCTCCTCCTTTTCTCTACCATTTCTGTTAATACTCCTCCACATGAAAATCTATGGGGAAATTTCACTTTAAAATAACTTTAGAATAACTAATCATCAACAAAGGAATTTGGATTTCCAAAGTCTTGAAAAAATTCTATGATCTTCCTTAAGTTTCATCTTGCTTATGTGCAGATCTTATCCTGGTATAAGGCTAATGGCTCCCACAGCTGGTGTATATTGATGTAGCTCTATTGATTTAAAGAGCGCTACACTGATTTATATCAAGGAAGGATCTGGGCCTCTATGTCCCAGCAGAACCAGTGATAAACTTTGTTTTAAAACAAGTTAGGAGGAGTAATTCTGTTGCACCACATCCTTACGCCAGGTACGTACTCCTACTGAGAAATTTTTAAATGTTACTGGCCTTAGAAAGGCGACATCGGTGATAATAGCAGCGTATCTCTGTTGTGGCCACCAGATGGCCATATTTCTGAATACAGTCTGTCAGGAATGTTATAGCACAGGAAGTGAATTTATTCCTTTCAGATGCAGAAGGCAGTCACCAGCGACAGTGGCATTGTGTTTAAGGCATTTGCTGTGTCTCAGCTGCCTGTCCGATATCGCTGAATACAAAACCTGCAGGAATCAGCAGATGCTGATATATTTTAATATAAGAAAGCAGCCAGGAGGTTGCAAGAAGTGTGTGAACTGGATGTGAGTCCTGATACCCCACAGATTACAGACCACATTCTTAATTTAGCTGTGCCAGATTATTCATTGGTCTAAAGATGCCCACCATCAAATCTCTGCCTGTCATAGCAAAACTACCCCATACAATTTGTGGCACCAACAACAGGACGCTGGAGGAACATACACGGTACATGACTGGCTGTCAAAAAGGATGGAGTCAAGACATAACCCGTATGTAGTTTGGTCTTGAGTTTGAAAGCATGATGTGGCCAAGACAATGCTGACCGGCCCCAGGTTATTGGATCAGGAAATCAATTAACCAATGTGGCAAGCTGTTCATTGGGAAATCAGAGTGTGTCCTGATCGATAAAGCATAGCTTTCTGGTATGTACCACACAGCTAAGGTTCATCATTACAGTGGAGGAATGCCAATAACTCTTTAGTCTTTAGGGATTTTTTTAGTAAAATGATTCCTCCATTTTATAATTAGAAACTGCAAATCACTCACTAATCTCTCAGTGATTAATGTCTGAAGTTTGTTCTTTATTTAAGCTATTATATCAATTTACATTTTATTAGAGAACTTCAGAGGTTTATGTATCTGTTTATTTATTTATGTGCCCACTGATTCATGCAACAGAGCAATAGAGGCAGGAATGAGAATTTGGAAATTTAAGGGGTCACAATTCTCCTAAAAAAGATTTAACTGAATATGTCTTTGTCAGATCCTGCACCCATCCTTCACATCTAAACAGAGAACATCACTGCCTCTGTGTTTACCTGCAGGGAACCAAAGCATATGGATAAAGTGGGCCTGATTCAGCTCACAATGGATTCATCTAAGGAAATTCCACTTTGACTTCGGTAGGAATAGGATCAGGATGAAACAAGCAAGAACAGGGTTGCAGTAACAGCCTCTGTTCACGGGAGAAATTGAATGATGAACTTCTGACTCTTAGTCTAGTTCCTCAGCCGCTTGGCTGCCTTACAAACTTCTCTTTAACCCCATTTTGAGAGTATATACTTAACCACATGATAACTTCAGGAATGTGACTCATTATAAGCTCATACTTATGCATGTTCTCAGGTATTCTGCTAAAACTCCATTCACTCTTTGAATAGACCTTTCAGATATCATCTTTTCCTTTATTTCTCAGGGTATATTGAAAAGATAAAAACCAAACCAACACAGGAATGCAAGCAACAGAAGCTGCTGTTAACTTGCAAAGCAGCTTCCTAGTTCGTTACTATTCTTTTGTAATTATGACAGAGATCAAGAGATCATCAATAAAATAGGTTGTCTTCATTGCTCGTGCCAGTCTCAGTAAGATCATAAAGTCTGCTTTTGGAGAGGTTCTTTGATATAAATGGTTTTATTGACTGAAAAACAATGATACCAAACTACATATGAGACTTACAGAGATCCCAGACAAGCATTGAACAAGAAATCACGTAGCAAGAACATGCTTCTGGGCTGCTACAAAGCTTCATCTTCAGCAGTCCCTGTCCAGCAGTCTAATTGGCATCCTTTTCACAGAGCTATACTGTGTAATATAGGCCCAAGACCAAGAAAATCCCAATTTCTCATGTTTCAGGAAAATCTTCAATTGTATCAAACAGCTCTGCAAATAAAATGTTTGCAGGAAGTAATTTTTGTATGTCAGCAGGCTGGTATTTTAACACTATAGAGATTACTTGGTTTACTGTAGATAATTGGAGTACACTTAAAAATGCACATACATTGCAATTCCAGTATTTTAAGAGAAGAAACACAGCAAATATTAAGGTGGCATACACCTATTATTTTCTCTCTGACATTTAGAATTAGGAAGGAAGAAAGCAATTTGCAAATGTGAGTTTAAATTAGATCAAGAGACCAGTGAATATTTTAGCATTGTCTGCCAGAAATGTTTTCTGAACAGTCCAGCTCTCACAAAAAACTACTGGAACATCAACTACAAACAGTATGTGAAATGCATGCACTTCTGATATCCCTATGGTAAGATCCCAGATGCATGGAGAACAAATGGTATGGAGTATTTCATGCTCTCCTGATCATTATGTAGTATTATCACAGTCTTCATAAATTTTAGACTTGAGGCAGGACTTTGTTAACACAATATAAAAATATGGAACCAAAAGAAGGCATTCATTCCAATTCAATGAAGAAATAAAATAAGAGAAAACAGGTGAATGGCAAACCAGAATCCAACAGAATATCTGACAGTAGGATAAGTCATGGTCTGGCAATTTACCTGCTGTCAATATTTTTTTGTGGGTATCTGAAAAACATTTTAACAGGGGAACTGACAGAGGACAATGAAGTGTCTTTGTGGGTTCCTTGGGAAACTTCTCCCAGACAGCAGGACAGAATGGCAGGAAAACTATAAGTGCTTGCTTGAAAATTTAATAAGTGAGTAAAATGGGGACCAGGACAGAGTGGAGCAATGAGTTGGCCTCTCCTCAGTTTATAAGAGATACGATATGGAGGGCAGACTGGAAAGGACTTTACAAGAGGAACAACTCTCTCACACTTAAAATTTTGAACTACACTATTAAAACTGTTAATATGAAAATGACTGCAATCCTGAATTCTCTTCAGTGAAAGAAGTGACTGATCAGCACAGCAGTTAAATAGATGCTCATTCTGCAAATCACTATTAAATGTTTTTTCCTGTCCCGCTGCTAGACACTGAGGTTGCATGACCTCTCCTTAATCTGCTTCAAACAGACTCATTAAACCATTAAAGAAAGTGGATTGAGTTTACCCCACTCATTTCATCTGAAGCGGATTAGGGAATGCTAATCCATTCCCTACAGATTTGGGGTTACTAAGCCTTCCAACATCACTATAAAATCTGGAAGATCATGTTTATTTATGACCACATTAAAACAAAAAAAACTTTGGGCCTGACATATCCTTTGATCAAACAAGTGATTTAGGCTTTTACCCAGCCCTATAGCGCTGTGACATGTCTTACAACAGGCTATATTAAGGCACTGGAGTACCTGGCATAGCCTGTTCGGCACATGCTCCATATAGACAGGTTTCTAACGGTCCCTGAGGCCTTCATCCCTTTCCATAAGGAGGGAGAAGAGGACAGAAAGCTCAACCCTGACTACTTAGACTGCAGATCCTGGGAGTCCTTGTACCAGTGCTGGGAGCAATGTGGGCAGCATGTCCTGCAGCAGGCAACATTTCACTAAGCATTGAGCAAACTTCTTAGTCCAGAACAGTTTTACAGTAAGACCAGTTTCCCCCACTCAGAATTGCTGTTTCAGGCTCTCAGTAGCATCTATGAAGATACCAGTTAAACTCAGACATGTTTTTAAGCTTCTCCATAAGAATCTCCATCAGTACCATTACATTTGGAAACACGTTAATACAGTCACGCAAAGAACCCTCTTCAAATCATAGAATATTTTGAGTTGGAAAGGACATTTAAAGGTCATCTAGTCCAATCCCCAACCCTCCTCCCACTCAGCTAAGCAAAGCAAAGCAACCAACAAGCTGCAGCAATTCTCCCCTCCTCAGACAATCTCGGCATGTCAGTAAACAGCATCTCTTAATGTTCATATGTGTCTTGGGACAAACTAAAGTTCATCCTTCAAGTCTGTGGCCCATTCTTTGCCAGCTTCAGAGGCTTGAAGATGAAGCTGTGTTCCCAAGCTGAGGGAACTGAGAGCTCTGCACCACCCCACTGCTCAAGAGAAAAAAGGCCATGAGAAGGACATGTCCTCTGGGGCAGAGCAGAACGGAGCTGGGAGGATGAAGGGGTATGAAGAATGGCCTTCAACACCCACCAACTCTGTCAGCTGTCAGAGCTGGCATCTAGAAACATTTTATGTTTTTATCAAAAGCCAAGCTTGGGCTGTCTTTGCATCATTCCAGGATTCAAACCTACTGAGGCTTTTAGCAGGTTGAGAGAGCCCACCCCTCCCAGGTGCAACAGTGGGACTGCAACAGAGCTGAGCGGATGGGTAAGGAGAGGTCCCCGCTGGCTGCCCCTCCAGCTAGTCCTGTCCTTGTGCCTTACGGACATCCCCCTCTATCTTAACAGTGTTCATTTCTTTTTCTTTTTCTTTTTTTTTTTTCCCACTGTAGGCAGAAAAGAAACTGCCTATGTTTTTTTGGCGTTGTCACTGTTGTAGTTTAACCCCAGATGGCAACTAAGCACCACGCAGCTGCTCGCTCACTCCTCTCTGCCCCTACCCCTCAGTGGGATGGGGAGGAGAATCAGAAAAAAGTAAAACTCGTCGGTTGAGATAAGAACAGTTCAATAATTGAAATAAAGTAAAATATAATAATAATAATAGTAATAATAATTGTAATGAAAAGGAAGATAACAAAAAGAGAGAGAAATAAAACCCAAGAAAAACAAGTGATGCACAATGTAACTGCTCACCACCTGCTGACTGATGCGCAGCCAGTTCCCAAGCAGCGATCAACCCCCTCGGGCCAACTCCCCCCAGTTTATATACTGAGCATGACATCCTATGGTATGGAAGATCCCTTTGGCTAGTTCTGGTCATCTGTACTCACCACACTCCCTCCCAGCTTCTTGTGCACCTTCTCGCTGGCAGAGCATGGGAAACTGAAAAATCCTTGATTTAGGGTAAGAGCTACTTAGCAACAACTAAAATATCAGTGTGTTGTCAACATTATTCTCATACTAAATCCAAAATACAGCACTGTACCAGCTACTAGGAAGAAAATTAACGCTGTCCCAGCTGAAACCAGGGCAGTCACATACTCGTTCTGTCCTTGTGTCAACAAGGGTGATGACCTGGATGTGTCTTAGCTGGTTTGGGGCCACCAGATATGGAGCTTTACTACTGCTTCCATTGCAGAGAACAAAAGAAAATTCAATGTACTATTTTGCACATTATCTAAAAAGTTTCACTTGGGAATTTGTAAAAAAGCAGCTTTGCATGAAAACATACCTGACTTCAGCTGTCATATGGTTGGTATTGTCAGACCTACGTTTAATCTCACAGGTGCCAAACTGTTTAACAGCACATGATGCAGAAACAAAATTAGTAAATGACTTGTTGAGCTTGGTAGAGAAACCCAAGGATCATCCTTCACAGAGGTCAGATAATCTACTTAGGGGAAGAAAGATCATTAGATAACCATCTCCGTCTTTAAAACAAGCACCTGATTATTCAAGTCGAGTTTGAATTGTCTCCTTTGTACAAGCGAGGTGTTATTTTAAGATTTGTTTCAGAGATTGTACTCTGCATTTAAAATCTCCTTTGTGTGTAATCTGCTATCTCCTTTGTTCTTGTCAGATGAAGGAAGGCACTCCTGCCAGCTTTTTTTTTGCTTCTCATTTGGCATATTGCTATAAATTGTACACACAGACCTTCATAAAAGCTTTTATTCACCATCTTTTATTAAGAATCTTTGTGCAAGTGTATGTGTCTGTATTTATAATCATCTCTATTTGCATAAAATGGAAGAGGCCAGTACCCAGAATAAAACTAAAAAAGAATGTGAACCTTAGCAGCCTAAGAATTCAGCTATGAAATTGTTAGGCTCATTAAAGAATTTGGACTAATTCAAGAGAGGTTTTGTCTTTGAAACTTCCCGGCTACATGCAATTGCTCACACAAGTCCAGCAAATCAGTTAATAAACCAGAATTCTCCAACAATCTTTCCATTCTTTCATGCAGTTTTCCAAACAGTCTGATATATTGAGATGTTCTGCATTAGAATTGAATGCTGTTCTTTGTAACTATTATGCTGAGCGCATTTATATATGTGTAGTGCACTTTAGAAATACAAGGTAGCACTATCTAAGTGCAATGTATTTATTCAGTGTGGTAAATATTCATGGTGCTTCTTATGTCAATAGAAAATAACAAATTATATTGTGCTCTTGGTTATGGTGATACTGATCTTTGATTATTCCACTGACTACATAGTGGTGCTCTAGACTTTAGTAAGTGTAACTAATACAGGGATATGGCCTATGTAAGAAAAGATGGAAATAAAAGAATAAAAACCAAGGCTTTTCAGGGTCTGTGTTCGTTCTGCTCTGAGATCTGACCTAGAGTGAGATGACAGGCATTTTGTAGTCAGACTTGAAACTGAAGCTTGAAGTGTCTGCCTTGGGAGAAACTGGAGGCATGTAGAAAAACCTTTGTGGATGTTGTTAGTCATTTCTAAGTACGTGATGAAGGCTGTTAAAAAGTCATTGCTGTTTGCTAATCTGAGCTCTAAACTTTCAGATAATGATTGTGCTAATGGATACTGACTGAATTAAAATGATTAATGTTAATATGACAAAAGATGGAAGAGGAAGGAGAAAGGAAGGAAATGAGCAAACTTTTTGTCCAAACTCTCCAGACTGTCCAAACTTAAGTTAGTTAAAGGATACATTGCTGCTGTCATTTGCATAGCTGTAGGTGAGAACACTATTACTCTTTTTCAGTATCCCTTGCATTTAATCTGGAACTCTGCAGAGACTTCATATTTTAGGTATTGGAGCAGTCATATGGTCCGCTAGGAAGTGGCAGATGAATAATGTTAAGTCTGAGTCTCAGTGCTAATGTATATAGCTGGAAAGCAAAGGTTTGCAGTAAAAGCACTCTGTAGTAACTGTGACTTAAGGTTTCTGAAATCAGATAGCCTGACTATGGCTTTAATGGTACAGGATGCCGACCTTAAGCTTGCCCATGACACCTGGGGGTTTAGGTAGAAGCTGGAAGAGCTGAGTCTGGGCACATACTGCTGACATCTGTTCTGGGGAATCTTTGCAGCAGGGTATGATGAAGTTACCTCTTGTTGTCCTCCTTGTCTTTGGAAAACAATTTTTTAAAAATTAGATTAACAGAGAAAAAATTGTATATTTTTGTTCCTTTTTCATTTTGAACACTGAGATGATACCCCACCTACATCTTCAAGAAAATCACTGAAAGAGATTTCAGTGCCTGGTTCTTAGTTCTTAGCCTTCACCAATGTACATTATTGGTGCTGGCTCTTACTTCTTTATTATCAAAACTTGAAAAACATTGTAGTTTCTTGATTCTGAAAAAAAATGAAAAGCTGAAACTTTAAGAAATAGTCTACAAATTATGGTAGTTGTTATAACCATGTAAATGAGCAATACTATTAGGTTCTAATGTAAATTGACATTGCCTGTGCAATCAGTTCATATTAAACTTCGTTCTCATTTCTTCATAGACTCTCTGAATTCTTTTGTTCTCTGAAACTCAGAGGTATTGTTTTTTTCTTCTATAAAATAGGATTGATAAACTGAAAAGGCAGACCAAAGGTAGAAATTTCACAGATATTTTACAAGTAGTTTATGGACTAATGCAAAATCAAAGGTAACAGTTCATCTGGTTGTAGGCGTTTATAAGTTGACCTGCTGCAGTAACAGTAAAGTCACAGGTCTCTCTGCTGAGAGCAGCCTGTGAAGGAATCTAAGGCTGTCTATACTAGACACCTGTTCCTTTCATCTTCAAAACTTGTCTTAAATATTAACAATATCATAGAATAGTAGAATCATAGAATCATTTAGGTTGGAAAAGACCCTTTAAGATCATTGAGTCCAACCATTAACGTAGCACTACCAAGTCCACCACTAAACCATGTCCCTAAGTGCCACATCTACATGTCTTTTAAATACCTCCAGGGATGGTGACTTCACCACTTCCCTGAGCAGCCTGTTCCAATGCTTGACAACCCTTTCAGTGAAGAAATTTTTCCTAATATCCAATCTAAACCTCCCCTGGTGCAACTTGAGGCCATTTCCTCTTGTCCTATCGCTTGTTACTTGAGAGAAGAGACTGACACCCACCTCACTACAACCTTCTTTCAGGTAGTTGTAGAGAGTGATAAGGTCTCCCCTCAGCCTCCTTTTCTCCAGACTAAACAGCCCCAGCTCCCTCAGCTGCTACTCGTAAGACTTGTGCTCTAGACCCTTCACCAGCTTCATTGCCCTTCTCTGGACACGCTCCAGCAACTCAATGTCTTTCTTACAGTGAGGGGCCCAAAACTGAACACAGTACTCAAGGTGTGGCCTCACCAGTGCCGAGTACAGGGGAACAATCACCTCCCTGCTCCTGCTGGCCACACTATTTCTGTTACAGGCCAGGATGCCGTTGGCCTTCTTGGCCACTTGGGCACACTGCTGGCTCATATTCAGCCGGCTGTCAACCAGCACCCCCAGGTCCTTTTCTGCCAGACAGCTTTCCAGCCACTCTTCCCCAAGCCTGTAGTGCTGCATGGGGTTGTTGGGATCCAAGTGCAGGACCCAGCACTTGGCCTTGTTGAACCTCATACAATTGGCCTTGGCCCATCGATCCAGCCTGTTGAGATCCCTATGTAGAGCCTTCCTACCCTCGAGCAGATCAACACTCCTGCCCAACTTGGTGTTGTCTGCAAACTTACTGAGGGTGCACTTGATCCCCTCGTCCAGATCGTTGATAAAGTTATTAAAGAGAACTGGACCCAGTACTGAGCCCTGGGGAACACCACTTGTAACT
>NW_010972437.1:20208971-20260906 GCF_000737465.1 Haliaeetus leucocephalus
TGGGTGTGGGGGAGTGAGCGAGTGGCTGCGTGGTGCTTAGTTGCTGGCAGGGGTAAACCATGACAACTGGTGAAGCACCTTCAGGATGCAAATACATGAGCTGGTCTATGTGTCCTCTTAGGCTTCTTGACCAATGGGGCACCTGTGCTTGCTAAACTTGGTGGTGGTTTCAGCAATACGATCCAGAGATCTCAACCTTTCCAACTCCTTATGTCCCTATTTCTTAAAACATAGTCAAAGGTTTAGAAAAATAAAAGATGGGTCTGGTTGTTGGGACCAGTCCCCCAAGGATTTGTCTGCACCTCCTTGGGAAATTAATGATCCCAAGGACAATAAACTGCAGTTTAATATCACCTTGGTTTAGGCAATTTGAGCTGCCTAAATTACCTAAGGGTAATATTGTCTGGTCATAGTTACAGAGTCCAGCATGGGGTGGGTAAACAGAACTGCCAGGGCTGGAGAGGCTTGTAATAAATAAAGGGAGATCCCCTGCATTCACCGGCTGTTCTTCTCAGCACCATATTTCTCCTTCTTCATGGCATTAAGTTTTTACTAGCTAATTCTGTAAGCGCCATTTTTATCTTGCCCTCAATATCTCGTGGCAGTGAGCCCCAGAGCGTGCTCTGTGGAGCAGTAATTCATCCTCTGCATTTTACATCTGGACAGAATAATTTCTTTGTTCTGGAAGAGTAAATAAGAATGTCAGATTTACCTTCCTCAGGTCATGTCTCTCTATATTGTGATTTTTCTAACTCTGCTCCTCTCTAAACTAAACAATATTAAGCTATTTCAATTTCTTCTATCATTATCCATAATGGAGTTTCAGAGCTAAGAGAAGTGAGAATAAGTATGAGAAGAGATCATTGTTTTTTCACAGAAAGCTGATCACATAACTTTTGTTTTACACAGCTCTCAACTGTTTACTTATTTACTGATTTAGCAGAAGAGTAGGAACAGATAGTACTGATGGAGACAGCTACAGGAGAGGCTAGCGTAGCTAAATGAGTTTGCAGAAGAGATTGGAAAGGAAGAAGTGAAATCACTGAGCAAACTGCACAAGGAAGACTGCAGAGCCTGATTAGCGTGGGGAAAAAAGGATGACAAAGGTAAAAGAAGGGTATAAGGGGCTGAACTCAACCACCTATAGGTGGTAGCACTAGCTGAAATATTTAATTGACATTGCTGGAGAATGTTTTGCTTCTTGTGATCCAAAGGTAAAAGGAAAATATAGACCATGCCAAAAACATATACCAAATCCTATTAATTATTAATATTAAAAATGCTTAAATATTTTTCCTTTGGAATATATAAATTATTTCACTAAAAATGTTATTTTGTCCACTGAAAAAAATCAAACCACTAAAATTATTTAAAATAATTCTGAACCAATTACACCATATGTTTTTAATAGCTGAAATGATCAATTCAAATAGTGGAGACACAAATAGTCAGACATGAATACCAAGCACAAAGAAGTGTGAAGGAAGTGAAACCTAAACGTGAAGATTCCCTGTCTTCCTCTAATGACTTATCACTTCTTTATTAAATCTGTTAGAGTTTTACTTTTCCTTTCTTTTGTCAGTCTGGATTATTTATTTTTACAGTCTACCATGAAGAGCACAGGGGAATTCTGGAGTTCCCTGTGCTTTGGTAAACTGTACATTTTATAATCACTAGAGAAGCAGCTGATGTTCTGTAATATCATCAACTTTATAATCTCTATATTACAGTATTTCTGCATCAAAGCTGTCAGGACAATTTCCCCATAGGAGCCCCTGCAGCAGCTCCACAACAAATATGACCATAGAAAATATCTTATGTAGTTCTTTGTTTTAATGAACTAGTTTAAACAGAAGGGCTTTGGGAACTGGCTGACAATTTTGCTGAGAATAAACAAAGCAGATGAAGACTCAGTTTCTGCTTCTTTATGCTGAACTCTGTTCGTTAAATGGAATTGAAAACTGTAGCAAAAGGCAAAAAGCAGTTGCCAGCTCCCTGCCAGCCAGCAGAAGGAATAACATTTTGGCTGGTCAGATCACAGCAGCAGTGAGTGATTTGGGTTTTCAAGCTTAATATTCTTAATAGGGCAGTTGGAAGAAGATGAAACCACAATGAGCTTCCTACCTTACTTTGAAGTTACAGTTTGTGAGAGAGGGCTTTTTAGTATCACTTTTGCAACTCTTACAGAAGAATTCTGCACAAAGGGCTGCTTATTACTGTCATTTAATCTAGATGCTATTAAAATCGAGAACATTCAGACATTTAACTGTATATTTTCAATTTTTATATATATTACATAATCATAACAAACAGAGCTGGAAGTAACATACACCAAGGCAGTGTCAGTCACATGGGAAGTAAAATTGGAGATAATTTCATGGATTTGAAGGATGGTTTAAAAATCTGTGAGAAGACTTCTCTCAAAAATCAGACCTGTTTGTCTAGGTTTAAATGAGTATTTTAGGAGAAATTACAGTATCATCTAAAGCAGACTATGAAAAAGGATTTCTGTACCCTCTACCTGGTTCTCTTATTCCTCTGCTATACACACTCAGTGACTTTATCTATCTGTGTTTTCTTCTCCTGTCACTTGTCTGTGCAGCTAAATTCTTTCTTAAGGGATTTATTTGCACTGTGTTAAGCATATGGAGCCTGATTGCAGTAACTGTTGCTGCTATATTATTTTTTAACAGTGCTCATGAAGATGCAGTGATGTTTTGTGATGCAATTGTCTCATGACCCTTGGGAAAAAAAGTCAACAAAAATGTTTTCAGATGTCTCCTCCTTCCCAACTATAATGCCAGGAAAAACTGGAGCATAAACTGGATGCATTGCCATAAATTAAACATTTAAATATCTAGGACAGAGTTTCAAGTAGTTGGTTGGTTGTTTTTTTTTTAGAAAACATGCGAGATCATTTTACCAAACATAAGAGTGGAGTAATTCCACTTAAAATATCACAGCTACTCTAGGTTTGCATCCGTATGAAGGACAGTGCAGTCCCCCATTCAGATAAGCCAAGATAAGTAGTAAACCCCCAAAATATAAAAAAAATAAATAAATAAAAAAAATGAGAAGGAGCTAAAGAAACTTCTAGTTCAAGCTCTGGATAATATCACTGATATCTCTTTGTTTCAATGGAGCCTATCATAACACTTTGAAGAGCTGTAAAGGGATTGGATACCACGAGTTCCAGTCTCTACACACATCCCAATCAAAACAATGTCTCAGGTATAGGAATAAACTAAAAAACTGGGTCAGTATCAGATCATAGGATTGCATCCAGCATATTCTGAACCCACTGTGGCAGAGAGCTTTGTGTAATCCATATGCCCTGGTCTGGAATTACTCACTCTCACTTCAGAGTTTCTTAGGTGGTGAACACACAAACTATCAGCAGCCCCATCAAAGCACCTTTGTGCTCTGAAGATGGAGAGCAATTGCTCCTGCTTCCAAAAAATCTCTGCTGAAGCCATTGCTTAATTAAAGGCAGAGGAGCTTCTGAAAGAAGCTGCCACATAGCAAAGAAGATCATGTGTGATACGCCTGCATGATGATATGCTAGGGACCAGCCTGGCTCTCTATGATTTTCTTGTGCTCACTTTGCTGTTTTGGGTCAAAGCCTAAATTAAAAGCAGAGATTAGACTGATGTGTGGAGATTGAACTCATCAGCTGCTATTAAACACAATGGTCTGAATGCAACCTGTTGCTAAAATGTCTTTGAAGTGCTGATTGATGAAGGCTGGAAGGATAGAGGCAAGGGAAGAATAACTTCAGATTTTCTGTTTCTTTTACTTTTTGTCAAGTATTCATACGTGGAGACAGAACCAGGATACGGAGCTACCACACTACTTAGCTTAACCCTTTCTACCACAGGCCATTCATATGAATCTCTTATTTCTTTAATTTATGTGAGCCAGAAAAGTTTCTTTTGAAGGTGATTGTGCTGAGTCAGCTTGCATTTTAAGTTTGAAATTTAGTTGCCTTAGCATGAAATTTGTGTAAAAGAAGACATGGTTAATTCCACTGAGCTAAGGCAGTGTGGGGAGGACAAATCTCTGTGGTCTAAGAAGCAGTTCTCTTTGCATAAACTTTCACATATCCATTAGTTTCAGTGGACATATGTGGACTAGGACTTGGAACCTACTACTTCTGCATAATCTGGGAAAATACATTGCATGGAAAGGGCTCATTATTTTTGCAAGCAAGCAGAGAGAAAAGTGCCAACCACACATCGTGTGTCTGTTCTCAAGCAAACAGAAAAGGTCTGTGGCATTTTTTCTCTTCACGTACCTAGGGACATTCTGCAGCAGCTTAATCTGTTTGTTTAGGGACTCATGGGAGACATCGTCAATCCATGCAGAACTCTACTGATGATAATAATGTTAATAACTTTCTCAAGAGCAGACAGGCTAAGACAAGGAAGAACATGGTAATGAACTGACAAAAGAAGACCTGGCAGTAGATTCACACTGCACCACAGTTCTATTAACATTTTGCTAACAGAGCATTTAATGATGGAGGGGAATGCCCAGATCTTTGGATCAAGTCAAGTTCTGATTCAGTAGTCTTCTCCTCAGGTTGCTGTTCTAGCATTGTCACCATAGTAGATCAATGTTGTCTGTTAGTGGAAAGGTGCCAAGCAGGTAATTTTTCACTTGCATCTTCTGTTCAGGGAATATGACCAGGGATGTTTTTACATAAAGACAACAGGATGCATCGTCTGTTTAAAAAGGAACAATTAAAGGAGTCTGAGTCAAGGACAAAAGTAGAGCTGAAGTCCAGTTGGTAACTGCAGGTGCTGCTGACTGCAGAACACGACTTTGAGCAAGTTCCCAAGAACTTCACTGTTTCTTCCATGACTTTCAGTTTCTCATTCCAGTTAGCATGTGAGATCCTGATGAGCTTTTCTCTGTTCCCACATATTCTGTGAGTGATGTCTTATATATTTGCTCTGCTCCCAATAGCTATGACTCAAAGAAATCCTCTCTTCCAGAGCAGTGAATGACTAAGAGTTTTGCTGGGTAGGTACACTCTAAAAGGAAATATGATGAAGTTTGCTGATTTGAAGCATTAGCTAGATCTTCTTAGAATACGCCCCTCCACACTGACAGTTTTGTAACGACAGTGACAGTCTCTCACCCAGTCTCTCACCTCAGTTACAGGCTCCTGAAAATCTGGTGACTAGCCATTCAGTCATTGTGACAGGGATCATTTTACCAAAGAAAAACTTAATAACCTAAGAGCTTTATTCATCTTACTTGACATTTGCCATCTAAACCAGAGGTGTCCAGGCCAATCTAGCTTTCTAGTCTTCCCCTATATACAATGGAGAGCGATTCAGAAGGTTTTGTTGTACCTACTTTATAAACAGCATATGCATCAGAGTCTGGGTAGGAACAATCACTCCCTGAGTGATTAATGAGTGCTTTTCATTGGCTACAGGGGGAGCTGAGGCAAGATGCTGAAGCATTACGGGGCCGAAGTTAGCATACATCTTCTATCCTTCTGAAGGTCAGTCAGGAACAGGAACACAGCCAGCTCCTCTGTCCTGTTTCTTTGTTCACTCTTCCCTTTTTTCTTCAGGAATGTGAAAGAATAATTACATGAATCTGAATTCAAAGTGGTTGCTACAACTTTTAGATTTTGAATGGGATGAAACAAGATTACCTTCCTCCAAAATAATAATAAAAAATGAAGATATTACATTTGGACAATCTAAGTGTCTGGCCTGTGCAATCTAAGATTCATTCTTCCTGTGAATAGAGGCAGACTTTCCTGCTCTCTTCACCACAACAGCAATATTTTTATTTATTCTGCCAGGCTTTTCCACAATTACATAAAAGAAAAAAAAAACACTTTCTTAGAGCTGTAGCAATCAACTGCTCAACTATTTTTCCCCCCTTCTTTAAAACTTATCAGACAATTTAGTGTTGCAGCTGTTTCCAAAGCCTGTTGATTCAAAGGCAGGTTCACACCTTCAAAAGAGAGCACTGATGTACTGTGGCAGCAGCCCGTGTATGTCAGGGATAAGGGAATGTAGGAGGGGAGAGAGATGCTTCAGCTGGTCTTTGGTATAAAAGAAATTTGATTTACTGCAATGAGCTTTGGTAAGGCTCTTAGTTTATCTACTTTTCTACTGCCCGTTCACTGCAGAACATCATTACTTAATGGGCCTCAGTGCTGCCCTTAATTGAGCATAGAGAATAATAGATACTGGAAAATTAATGGTGAGGAGGACTGAAGGGATGCTAGGGCCTATACTATCAATGAATCACTGGATTTTTGCCCACTGCCACCAGAATGGACAAAACATTGATGGAGTTGTTTGTAGAAGTCGATGATGATAATCAAGGGATATTTTAGGACTTCCTCCAGTTTAAATGATGCTCTGGAGCCCCAGAAGCAACATCAGACTCCACTCTTCCTGCTGGTCAAACTTTCAGATAAATAATCTCCATTTAAAACTGAAAGACAGGCTATTTCCTTTTCGTCCAAGAAGTGCATGATATTGAATCCATTGAAATTCTTTCTTTTCATTTTAATAAAAACATTGTCTGTTTGCTTTCCCTCCTCAGATCCTCAAATTCTGTTAGGAAGCATCCAGATTTTGGTAAGATTTTGTACACAGATTTTAGTGAGGGAAAAGAAAGGCAACAAAAAGGCACTTTTACATGTGGAGAAGACCCAATTTTATTATGGTTGGAAATACTTCAGAAGAAATAGCTTTTAAATGAAAATAATTTTCCAATTAGAATAATATAAACAAAATGCTACCATTCTTTTTTTTTTTTTTTTTTTTTTTTAAACAAGGTTTATTATAGGACTCCCTTGAAAGGTATAATGCAGTCTTTCATCAATGATCAAATCCCATCTCGAAATGTATCAGTCCTCGCTGGTTGAATTATAGTGAATTTTGGAATTTTACTTTGATGTAATGCTGCATGATGTGTGACTTGCTATTCAATATGGTTGTTAGAAGGACTTATCTGCAAAGCAATTGCTTCATAACATACCTGTAGCACAAGAGGGTATTTTTTTAAGCTTTCCATTTTCAAAAGAAATCTACTTTGTTTTCCTCATTTCAAAAGGCAATGCAAGGTTCTCTGAGTGTATGTAAAACTCTCCTGGCACCTAATGTATGCATAAAAGACTAGCTTCAATTTAGCTGGTTGCATCCCTCATTTCAATCTACTGCAGACTATTAACTCCAAAGTAAAGCTTTCTTATAGAAAGCTAGTGACCTTGCTTTCTCTCCCAGCAGTCTAACCATAATTTATTTAGTACTTGGTGCTACATGGTACTTTGATCCTGTAGGATACAACATTGTTACTGGATACATTTTCAACTGGCCTTTCTATAGCCCAGAAAATGCTGCATCAAATACAGATGTTTGAACACACAACCTGACTTTTCAAACTACTGTTTCACACTAAACCCATTACTGCTTGGAATCTGACTGGATAGCAAGTCATCCATTCAATCCGCATCAGCTTCATGGGGAAACCAGCTGCAATTGCAGGGATAGCACAGAAACTGTAAAAGCTTATTCAACAAAATACTGCCCTTGACTTTGGCTCAGTATAGGTCAGTTTGTCTCCTTTATAGTCTGGCCAGGGAAAAGGACAGTGTGCAGTGCTCCTTCCCAAGGACAGGTTATATTAGCCTTGGCAAACTGCTGTGCTAATCTTTCTGTCTACTACACTGAGAATTAGCTAAGGCATTTCTATGCTGTACTTCCGAAGTCTCAGCCACCTTCATGTTCAAGAGGTGTTTCTCTTGAGCAAGAGAAAAATATTTAATCCTTTTTCACATACTGCTGTTTTACACATACTCCAGGACGTGTTTCGGTGGAGGAACACCCACTCCCATTGTACAGCATCAGATGAGCAATCCCCACTGCACCAGGCAGGGGGCTGAGTAACAGTTTTTGGCCTCCCAGCATAAAGACCACATCCTATTTGAACGGAAAAACTGAGTCTCAGAAGTGAATGTGTAAAAACTTACAAAATCAGTTTTAAGAAGCTGGGGTACTTGTTCATGCGTCACCACGTATTTTGGCTGAAAGAATTCTTAACAAGAAGAAAGGCAGTGCTGAGGAGAAATCATTTTCCCTCTGTGAGTGGCAGCATTATTAATCTGTGTGATTAATTCTGTGACTATTAAAGAAACTGCAAGGCACTCTCCATTTAGTTAATATCACTAACAAATACACATCTGTCACTCAAAATGCTGTGTACTCAGCAATGTTGTTCTTACGATATTAAATATTTACTGTTTATTATAATTGTTACTTTTGTTATTTATTGGCTTGCAGCAGGCAAAAACATGCCAGGCAGCCTGGGGAGGAACTAGAAAAACATTTTCAAACCAGCCTGCCTTAATGCAAGGTGCTTAAATACAACCTTAGATATTTTGGCCTTGATTCACACAAGTCCCTTTCATCATATGTCTGAATTCTACAGGGTGGGTGTTAAGCACGTGCTGCAGTTACTTGCTGGGGAGGGAAGGAACTAAGGTGAGTTTTGCTGGATCGGGGCTGTGGCCCACGACTAGAAGCGTCCTCCTGCCTTTCGCTGAACAAGGGCCTTTCCCCTTAGGTAGTGCTGAAAATGGGAGCAAAATTTGATGGAGATTCACAGATTGTTTTCCTGTGGGGACATTTCCAGCAGATGGATCTTGGTATTGTGTTTACACATATTTACTTCTATTCTCAGCCTGAGTAGTCAGAAATGCCTGATACAAAACTTCCTCTGTCTGAGCAGCACCAATGGTCTGCAATCCATTCACAGAAGACACCACCAATCCATTAATCCATTTTAAAAACTTCACAGCCCTTTTATCTCTTTGGACCTATGATTCTGAGAGCAGAAATTCAGTCAATAAGAAGGAAGCAGCAAACCAACTTATAATAATAGCAACTTAGAAGAATGCCTCTGATGAACATATTAATTTCTGTCCAGAATACATGCATTGATTTTGAGGTAGCTTTTATGAAACTGTTATTAAATTGTGGATGAGTACAACTATAGCAAATACTACTTATCATGTCATCATCTTCCTTTTCTTATGATTCCAAAGGAGCTGAATGAAGCTATGATAATAACTGCAGTGATGTTCAATTTCCATGCCTCAAAAAACAGTTGAGTTTTGACAGGTGGGATGTAAAATTGTTTAATTTTTCAGGTTCTTCACCTTGTCTGTAACTTCTTACTCAGGTGGTATTAAGTACAGATTTTAGAGAAACAAAACAGACTAGAGAGACCTAAATGAACATTCATTCAAGTACTTACTACAAGTAAGGAGCTTGCAAATTGCTAATGAAGTTGGGAAAGAAATTTCAAGTGCAGGAAAAACACACCTTCTATGTATTGTATTCTGTTGTTTTCTGCCTGGTGTGACTTTATTTTTCTGTTGTATTTGTATTGCATGTTTTTTCACACTGTGTAAAATCAAGTCAAACTGTGTTCTCAAAGCATTTCTTTCTCAGATTTTGATAAATGACTATATTTCCATAGACTTCACTGAATTGCCTTTAATTGAGACCATTTGTTATGAGATGATATCAGAGCTCAAGACCAATGGCTGGGTTTTCTCTCCACAATGTTGCTCCCAGCAAACAATCAGATAGGAGACTCTTCAGAAACATAGACCCTTTTTTAACTAGCAGTATAACTCACTAGTAAATATAGAAGGTTATAACATCTTAAAATAATTTATGGCACTGTCAGGCCTGAAGAAGAAAAGACTTCTCTTGGGAAGCAGTTTCAGCAGGAACTTCAAAAATTGTATGTTTGATAAATAGCACCACAACTAACAATGTTCAAAGTGCAAGGATCAAGGGAACTTTAAATTAGGAATTTAGACTCTCAGGTCCACATAAAACTATTATGGAGGAAGATGCTATGACCAAGCAAAAGACAAACATTTAATGTGTCAATGAAATCAACAAGAGAAACATATCTACTGATCTTTTGGGATCTGAGTTTTGACCTGTCTGTGTACCAGGATGTCACTGATAAAAAGTGTGAATTTTTATCCTAAAAGTATAAGATTTTCCATCCATCTAAATTTTTTGAGAATCTTAACCATTTTTCTATCTCATAATCAGGTCCAGCATTCAACATGTCAAAAAAAAAAAAGTAAACCAATAATAATTATAGCTGAGAAAAATGAAATATTACTGTTTTGTGATTTTGCAGTGCTTATCATTTTTATCTTTCTGAGATGCATTTTAGCTGATATTTTAAAACAATAAGTTGTTTCATTTGGAAATGGTTTCAAAATCAAATGCTTTAGTTTGAAAATCTTGATTTTATTCTTTTAAAACAAGTTGCTCCAAGAGGTCCACTGAAGCAGAAACTCATGAGAAGTACTGCTTCCTACTAATTGGCGTTTTCCAATGAGTAACATTTTATTGGAAGATTCCTGACAAGTTCTATCCCTTCTTATAGGCTGTGGCTTTTGGAATAAATGCATTATTGAGGACCAGGTATCACTTGCCTTAAAAGAATGGTCCACTTACCCATACGTTACCTAAGGATGGATGAATACATGTGCATTAAAATTAGTTCTTCTTGACAATACCAAGGTACATAAAATGTTAAGTTTTGTTAAGGCTCCCTTCAGCTCTTGTGGACTTAACCACTTGCCCGAATTTAGAGGACATTTGCATTCTGCTACTGTTATCTTGGTTCCTTTGCTAGGACCATATGCTTTGACAGAGATAAGAAACAGAGGATTTGCTGTTTGTGAATACTCATTATAACTGTAATGAATAAGATAACACTGATTAACAAAGAAATTAAGAGTTCTGTTCTTTAGAGAACAAGGTATGCCACTCCATCAATCCATTTAAGTACTCAGCATTGAACAGGTGAGTCATTCTACTGATCCCAATTTCTTATAACACCTGTTTTAATGTCATGGACCTTGCAATGATTCCACTTTTCATCAAAAATGTGTTTTAAAAATAAAGCTAATCAGAAACAGGAAAAATATGTTTTGACAGATTGAACACAATCTGTCCATACCTTGATGTGTCTCAACAGTTGCATAAAATATTTTCTATATGTCCACATCTCTGTATATTTGTGCATTACCTTCTTTTTGAATGTAATGCTCTCTGAAACATGTTTTACACTATGGTGTTTAGAAACTTCCTAATTTTCCATTTAAATTACTGTTTGAGTCATGGTACTGATTTCAGGATGTTTCTAATAAGGAATCACTGTCTTTTCACAGAGAAGAAATAATGCAGACATGGCATCTCTGGGCTATAGATAGCTGGCTGTCAGGAAAAGAACAGCAGTATCTTCCATGTCTAAAGAGGTTTCAGGCCTCAAATATTTCAGGAAGGAGCCCAAACCTGGGCCACAACAATAGCTTCATGCTGGAATGGCCTAAATACCACACAAAAATATGGAATAGAAAATATTGCTTAAAAAAAGAGACCACTTTCCTGCTAATTCAAAGCTTTGGGATTCAACTAGTCCCCTGTGTAAACTCACAGATACTCACACAAACATACATCTATGCCTCCATACATCTATGCCTCTCACTTCTTTTCTGTAGCGAGTCCTACAGAGGTGGAAACAGTGGTTGTCTTGCTTCTGATTTGCATAATAACCAGCCTCATCAGGACTGCTGTACTGATTGTAACACAAAACCCTTGGAATTTGTCTTTCAGCTTTGCTCTTGAAAGTGGGCCCAGCAATACATCTGTCTGTCTCCTGGTATTTCTACTGAACTGATCACTGAGGACAGTTTTCCCAGACGTGGAAAGGCAAATTACAGTGATGGGAAGACTGTGCGTTGAGAAGGGAGACCACAGAGTGGGAGTAACAGCAGTCCTTAAAAGAGAGGTTGCTTAATATGCTCTGCAAAGGTATTCCTTAGTAGCAACAAATATGTTGCCCCATGACCTGACTTTTCAAAGTCTTTTCTTTATCATCATAACTTCCAAGGTGGGAGGAGGGAACCAAAAAAAGACAAAAACTACAAAAAAAAGGACATTTCTTCAGAAATGTATTTAACAAAGAAAAGCTTTCCAGAGGGGCTGGGACAACTGCTTGTCGCACACAGGGCTCTTTTTGCATTAAGTTGTTACCTACCCAGTGTCTCCCTTTAACTGTCTTGCTCTCTCAATAGTTGAAAACCATTGCAGGTGTTTAAAATGCGTGCCGAGGCCCACACTGTTACATGTATACAAAGCAGCCATGCAATGCTCAAAAGGCAGCCTGGCCTCTTCGCTGTTGCTGCTTGTCAATTATGGTGCAATGGATCTTACTGACACCCTAAGTTGTACTCTCTTTAAGTTCCTTTCTCATATTGTCAGTTTTAGGAGAAGTTAACTGCACTGGGTAAGCTGTGATCCAAAATGCAATGTCAGGGAGCTGTTCCACCAAAACTACAAGAGAAACCTCATTTTAATACATGTTACCCTTATGTGCTCCCTCTGGGATCCAAGCAGGCTTCAGCTGAGAGTCGCATTCAGGAGTTTTGCTGATGTGATCCTTTGCCAGCTAGATAATCACCTCTTAAAACCAGGCAGGCAGGCAGGCATCTTTGTCAAACAAGTGCATTTCATGATCGTAAAGTGCCATCTTCAGAGTACTTCCAGACCCCACACTGTGATTGCAGGCTGCCTGCCCCCCCTTTAATTAAGAATCCCTTTCGTGCTCATGCTGGGACTGCTGCACACGTTGAACCTTGGCATTTCCAGATCCATTTCTCTTCTTTAAAGCCTTATTGCTTCTACACAATCTGCAGAGACTGTTGCATTTCAAACGGATCTTTAATGCATTCATTTGTACACAACTTTGCCCCAGAAAAATTCACAACAGGAATACCAAGCTGATGTCAGCTTGATGTACACACAAGTATCAAACTTAGTCTGACTCCGGGTTAAGTAGCCATCACCTTCAGAAAGATTCAACAAAGAGATAGCAAAAAAGAGAAATTTTTCAGCATATTTATTGTACCCACTTCCCATCTGTGATGTTCATTGTAGGTCCAGCAGGCCAGGTATGGCGGAGGCTGTGGCACATTGCACTTAGTGGTATAATATTTCTACAATATTGCAGTCATTGAAGCAGGGATGAGGATGAGACACACATATAAAATGAGATGGAAGAGGAGAAATAGAGGCAATCTCAACAGCAAGCTCAGCCCTATGAGACTCTTCTCCCCTTTCCTTCCCCCTCCCGTAGCAGGAAGGTCATCCCACCTCCTCTTTTGGAGTGGTTAAATTCACTTCTACTGATAAAAGGACTGAGTGCTTGGAAGATTTTTTAATCCAAAAAGAGTCAAAGTTAGTCTCAAATAATCTTAATGTAAATTTTCTACTCTTGTGGTAAGATTACCTCATTATTCAAGGATTTCAAGACATGTCTACAGGTCTTTCAAACTGAAATAGCTTGACTTGTCCCAGGCTAGCCTATTCAGCTGCCCACAGCCTTAGAAATCAAGACGATAAATCACATTTTTTTTATAAAGATCAAAATAAGGCATGAATGTACATATTTGTGGTCAGATTTTGTCACAGTAGGCATTTTTTTTCTTTTTGTCATTCTCCAGCAGTTGAAATGTAACAGGAAATGATTTATATATCCCTTTTTTTCTCCTGATGCCATTTAATAGAGGGCTAAAGCTGAGCTAAAAAAGATGGGGTTTGTTTTTTTTTTGTTTCTGGGTTGTGTTTTTTTTAACAGTCAAATATCAGCTGTAGGGGCTCCTACAAAACAAGATACAACCTTAATAATTTATGCGGCCTTTGAGAAAAGAAGGGATTAGTGTGGTGTATCCTCAACCTAGAAATTACTATTGTTCAGAAAGAATAATAATAATGAAAAAAAGATTAAGCGTCCATATCCAGGCTAGAATAGCTATTGTAAATGAGGCTCTAGACTGAGGAATTGACCCTCTTAGACAGAACAGATGAATCTTTCTGTGAATTATGGGACGCCCCTACAAGTTAACATCTATCTACAGCCTGTGATGCTTCATACTAGCTAGAGAAATGATGTGCGGTGATGTGGACCTTGCTGCATATGTAATCTAGAGTGTGAAATGAACAGTGCTCTTATAAGTAGCTGAAATGTCCCTGACAAACAGTAGTCCCAAGGAAATAATTTTGAAGAAGTCCCAGAACTCTGAATCTATGTTTTCATTCATCTTAGGGAATCAGAGAGGAAGCCCCACTGCCACATTCATCCTATCACCCTTTCATGGCAGTATGCTTTCTGAGATGTATCTTCTGCTTTGCTTTGACTTTTAGTGATGGAATAATCACTGGTCCCAGATTTTCTCTAAGAAGTCTGAGTTGCTGGGAAGTCAGGGAAATCAGTATGATGCCTGCCTCCAGGAAGCTTTTTTTTATAATCCCAGGCTAAGTCTGCTAGAGTCAATGCCTGTAATTCTGGCACAGAAATACTTATGCAGGCAAATGACATTTCTGTAGAAATATCATAAGGCGCAGTCCTTGCTTGCTCTGGACAAGCCTGCAAAGCAGGAGTGAGGAAACACTTGCTTTTCTATCTGTTATGCAATGGCATTCAGTGAAGTATTCCCTGGTGGCAGGGTGATGACTTGGGACGTGGAAGATTCAGGTTCAGCTCCCTGCTTCACTGCAAAGGCAGCAGAAAGGAATAATATGTGCCCACATTTCATCTGCTCTAGTTCTCAGCCACGTATGAGAACAAAGGCACCTTCCTTGCTTAGCCCAGCAGAAAAAAGTGGTTAGTTTTAACACAGATCAGTTACCACACCATTGCTTATAGCCTGGTTTGCAAAGTTAGGTGCCCCTTCAGAGGCTTGTGAGTGTCATGACCTAAACTGAAAAGCAAAGGATGAGCAAAATATATCCCCACTGAGCTTGTTTAGATGACGATGTCTGCGTTATTAAGCACTGGATAAGTCTCTTCACCTTTTGATTTCTTATTGTATCTTCAGATCTGTCTGTAAAGCACTGAACACAATTTTAACACTAGATAAATCATGGAAAGAATAATAGTTTCTGATCATTTACACTATATATGATTTTTTTTTTTAACCTGCCCTTTCTGACATTACTCCATAGATTCCAGCCATGGGCTTGCATGCAGTTTTCAAATTTATGTACTTTTGACTGCAGCCTAGCTGTCTCCCACACAGCTAAACAATTATTCGAATATTGGTTCTTTGATGTTAATACCCACCTTTTATAGCTTCATCAATACTGAGCACAGGGTGAAATAGAGCCAGCTGCAACTTTTTAAGGCATAGAGATCATGGTCATGAAGATGACAGAATCAAATTCACCTTGTCTATAGTTTATGGGTTTTGTGCTATTCCTCACACCAGTGATATTTTTTTGGCTACAAAAGTGAAATACTAAATTCACTAAATGCACCTAAGGAGAAATGCTGCAAGTCCTCCTGATGACTAAGCATCAAGTGGCCTCAAACGAGTCACAACGCAATAAAATTAGATGTGCAGATTTTCTATTTTGTGAAGTAAAAAAAAAATATTAAGCCTTTCCAGCAACACATTCAGTTCCATTTTGCTCCTTAGCAGATTAACTGTCTTTGTATATAAATTTTTTGCAATATTTTTGGCCAGATTCTCAGCTGAGAAATTTTCGCCTCAGGTAAATGAGATGTTGAAATGTTACAAGGAAAGCAATTTGGTCCAGTGTCAGTAACAGTGCATGTGTTTCCTTATCTGGAGATTTAGTTGTCATCTTTTAAAAACAAACAAATAAAGTCTGAAGAATAACTTTGTTCCTTTAGGACTATCTGGGATTGTAGGTAACTAAAACCTGTTTGTGTGCTTATGTTCTCTGTGTTGCTTAAATGAGATATTAATGAGAGCATAAGAGGTCATCGTTACCTGGTAATGCATGAAGCCAAAGATCAAGTACAGCAAAATTCTCTGGTACAAATCATGGCCTAACTTGTTTTAAATTAATATAGTTACCTGGCAGCTCTTGGGGTACAGCTGTGTAAGATCAGCTGAGAACCCAGAAAAAGGAGGCCTAAGAGTGGAGAATAAAAGAAAAAGAGTTTGCAAATTTGCCTAGATCAAGCACTGCTTATCTGTCAAGCACTGCTCATTTGTCATCCTGTTACTGAAAAACCATTTACACAGAATAGTTAGAGAAATTGTCAGAACAGACTGAGACTTTCCCCTCAGAAAAGGTAGCAAAATCACAGAATCGTTTAGGTTGGAAAGGGCCTCTTGAAATCCTCAGGTTTGATTGTCTTGGCTGGTTAGACAGGGAGTAGTCATACTCCCACAGTATTTAATAAACTCTGTCACTCAAATGAGAGAATATGGTACAGAAAGCATAAAACAAACAGGGTAGGGTAGATGAGAAAACACTGAAAATTAATTATGATTCCTGGTAAATGTTTTCTATTGAAAATTTTTGATGGATAGTGGGTTTTGATTAAAACTAATATTTTTGCAGGTAGTTTGCTTTCTGCATTTCTTAGCTTTTTTAAGAGAACCAACCACTCTGAAAGGCTTTCTTTTTACTTTGAGGAATTATATTTCTAAAGGAAATATATAATTAAAATTTTATAAACCAACTACATATATATTATATATATATTAATATATATAAACCAGAAAATAATTTCCAAGTAACTCTATAATTAAGGATTGTCCTAGACCTAGTTACAATTTTCTTCACAGAGATTCCTGTTGCTCACGTGTCCCAGATAGTCACCTTCTGGAAATACAAAAGTCCTCAATCAACATAGGAGTTTCAGCAAAATGTGTTTAACCCAGCAGTACGGTAACTCTCCCTTTTTGGGGGCACGGTGTCAGCAGCACAACTTCCCACAGCGAGGACATATGGCAAGGGCAAAGGCAGCCACCTGTGCACGCATCCCAATCACTTAGCAATATTGCTAAATATGAGAAAACAGACACTCCTGAAAATAACAATATATAATGCTATTATAGCTTAGGAAAGCCTGAAGAGGATTAAATGGTATTTCCCATAGGAAACAGAGATAGTCAGTTCAAAGATACCACTAAAGGCAGTCGCGAATGCCATGTTCCCATCCTTATCTATAAAAGGGCTCCTCTCAACAGGTTTTGATGAGCAAAAACGAAGGAATGGTTTATTTTCCAGAACTTCCTCTCAGCCATTTCTCAATAATGTGAGACGTTTCACTGGCCTGTCTCCTAGTGAGTGACTCCAGACACGAACATAACACAGTGCTGTCTCAGCTGGCCATATTTCCTACCCACACGCACTATCTATCTGCCTTGAAGGATAGCACTGCAGCAAGAGACAGAAGCACTACATGGTTAGGGAAGCAACAGCTGAACCATAGAGAATTAGTTTCAAGGTAGAAGAAACTTAGCAACATAATAATCTGTCTTTTTACAATGTTTACAGTGCCAGGGGTTTGTTGATTTGTTCCTGTGCTTATTTTTGTGATACTAAATTTGATTAGAATGAACCTTCCCTCTGGGTGCATTGGCAAACCATAAAGAAGAGATACACTGAAGCCTATTATAAAGTCAAAATCTATAAATAAATTTAGAGTTACACAAAACAATGCTAGGCATACTGAGCATTTTATTATTCAATATGTCTTTTTGCTAGTGGCATATCTACTTAATTCTGAGAGATCTGTGTTTTACTAAGCCCAGCAAGCATTTAATAACTAGCACTTTACAGCAACTTTTGTATAAACAAATATTCAAAGGTGCTTTTCAAAGATCCTAGCTCTTTTCTTCAATAAACAAATGGAAATGTAAAGCTCTTTGGAAGGTTATGGACATTTTCTAGCTCATGAGTAAAACAGAAACTTGGATCGAAACAGCTCAAACTGAAACCTATGACTACTTCTGGTGGAGCAGAGTGTTTTTACACAGACAGATCTGTAAACTTACAGGTAGTTTTGACATCTAAATGAGATGTTTGCTCTTCCTACCTGAACAACAGAGCTTTCAGTTTACTAAAACTAGGGGTTTTCTCTATTTGTACAAATTAGCTCAATCCTAATCAAACCCCTTAATTTAGGTCCCTAATGCTGGAGGATGTAGATATCATAAACAGCTGAATTGGTTTAGCATGGCACGTGGGTCCCAGGATTCCCGAATTCAGTGGCATTCAGAAGTTGCTATGTAATCTTTGTGTGAAGAGAAGCTGTCCATTAAGACCTATTCTCTAGCTAAATCCACAGATTTGAAGGAGTATCTCTCTGTTTCAAATCCACAGCTATCTGAATGCTGGCAATTTAAATTCAC
This sequence comes from Haliaeetus leucocephalus, assembly GCF_000737465.1. Lineage (NCBI taxonomy): Eukaryota > Metazoa > Chordata > Aves > Accipitriformes > Accipitridae > Haliaeetus > Haliaeetus leucocephalus. Next base: position 20,227,222 of record NW_010972437.1, read on the forward strand.
AGCCACTCCCCCCATTTAAACAATGTTTTCTTGATTCATATCAAAACCAACCTACCATCATGAAATGCATCCATTTATACTCTCTTCATACTCAAAGTTAAATGACTAATATTGGAAGGGGTCCAATGTAGTATAAGACTTCCTCTATCACCATAATTTTTGAGCTACTCTCTACGAAATTGAAAGGAAGACACTTTATGTAATCTCAAAGTTCAAAGATGTTAAAATCAGTTGCAGAAATAAAATGAGGCATCAAAGATTTAATTTCAAAGATCATTATTTTCACAACTGAGCAACTTTAGTTAGGGCCTGGTTTTCAACTGACAACAAACAAATCATCTTGAAACAATGGGGTGGGATAAATGCTCAGTACTTTTGAGCATCTTGGCATTTTCTTTAGATCAGATACAGAGTCCCAAGTGAAGCAACCAATAAGTTCTCTCCTCACTGCTGTTATGGGGATGACATTGCCATTTGACTGGAGATCACCAGGAATCAAGTGTAATTTGTGCCTTTGAAACATAATTAAGTTGAGCAGGAGATCTCTGCCCATTTGTGGATGGATAACCCAGGTCCCTGTAATTCCATGAGAAAAGGAGAGTCCTGTCTCCAGCTGCAGGAAACCCAAGGACCAATGTCAGGCTGTCAGCTGAGATTCTGCCCCGTGGATTTCCCCCTACATTTTATATGTGCTGAGTAAGGGCAGAGATTACCTCAGTCCTTACTCAAGCAGAATTTCTTCTGAAGTCAAACAAAATTTCATCCACATCAATTTGGTAGGAAAGTTTTTGAACGTTGCAGTTATAATTAACAGAAGCTATAATTGACTGTATGTTAATATACTAATTTCAAAGCCCTAGTAAATGCCAGGGGAAAATCAAGTAGAAGTCTCTGTTAGGTTTGAAGCAAGACGAGCAAATGATTTTCCAGGTAGAAGAGCAGTTGAATATCTGAATGATGGTCATGTTAATAGTATTCCCAGTTGAAACTGTCTTGAGTTCAGTAAGTTTCACTTTGTGAGCACTTCTAGACCCAAATGGCTGAGCCCTAAAGCTAAATATATAGTTGATCCATAGGTCATGCTAAGCACTAGACTTGCAATTCTTAATTAACTCATTTTGATAATACAGAACAAGTAGCATTATCAGCAAACCATCAGCTTCCACAGAGAGTTGTAAATGCCACTGCTCTGCATATTCAGCACTTAATACATTAAAATTTATTTAAATTTCAAATAATATCTATTTTTTTAATAATTCAATTGATTGTATTTTCTTTCTCTTTATACTTTTTAAATCCATCTCTCATCTCATTTTGTTGTATCTGTTACAAAATTTCCAACTTGTAAATAAATTACCAGAGCCCTTTTTACTCCTTAAACTAACTTAGTTTCTTATTAGAGAGAAACACAACTCTCCTCAGAATGCTACCATATTTTATGTGGATATGGTGCATTTGTTGTATTTACTGTTCTGTATTCAGTGATGCATCTAAACATCTTTAAATCAAACACACAAAGTCAAATGCCATTAACATACATTCTAGACTCCAGTTCTGTTTCAAAAATCTCAGATACCCTACGGTTTTGAAAGCATCAGTTCAGAGGTTAGGCATGGTCTGCTGCATGAAGAGTGGAAGAGGCTATTAAAAATAACACTGATAATTGCAACTTGATATCTTCTTTTGTCCTGAACTCTTGTAAATCAAAATCCCTTGTGAAAGAAGACAGGAAGGAAAGAGAATTCCTTTATAGCAAAGATGCAATCCATAAAATAAGATAATATCTACCATCCATAGTATTTTTTTACAACTCTGATTTTCTGGCACCCCAGAAGTCAAAACTGCAACAGCTTTGGTTGCTGCAGTAATTTATATTGATTTACCAAGCTGTAGTTTTCATTGTCATTGCCGTAATTGTGTCTGGATTTGTTGAATGAAATTAAAAAGTCTCAAGAGACAATTAGATTGCACCAGAGAGGTAAGTTGATAGACTGGAGTTTAGTTTTCTGCTTCAGTAAGGGTCATTTCATTTTTATGTGTTTAAGAATTTCTAAACATTAGTTTTGCAGCACAAACTAGATAGAAGTAGCTATGGTTCTTGCTCCCTACTGAAGTAATTTGAAAAGAGCTTTCCAGCCTACAGAAAGCACTGCTGAATTAAGAATCTGTCCTTTCCCTGAGAAAATAACAAAATTTAAACGGGCAGTTTCCAGTCTGAGCGTGTCTGTGGTAGTACTTGAAATCAAATGTATCTGGCTGAGCTAGTGCAAGGCCTGAAGTTGCCTCGGTATTTTTTTTTCCCCTGAGCATGTGATCATTAGACCAGATTAACAAAAGGAACTGCCCAGCTATGCTGACAAGTAAGTATATCTACAAGTTCATGAGAGAGTGTACCGGGTCTGGCTGAGATGGAGTTAACTTTCCCCGTAGCAGCCCTCATAGTGCTGTGCTTTGTATTGGTAGCTGGAAAGGTGTTGGTCACACACCAGCGTTTCGGCTGCTGCTGAGCAGGGCTCGCACAGCATCAAGGCTGTCTCGCCAACATTTCCCCCTCACCAGTAGGCTGGGGGTGGGCAAGATCTTGGGCGGGCACATAGCCAGGACAGCTGACCCAAACTGACCAAAGGATATTCCATACCATACGAGGTCTGCTCAGCAATAAAAGCTAAGAGAAAGGAGGAAGGAGGAGGAGGAGGGGCATTCGTTACTATGATGTTTGTCTTCCAGAGCAACTGCCATGCATACTGAAGCCGTACTTCTCAGGAAGTGGCTGGACATCACCTGCTGATGGGAAGTAGAGAATAAATCTTTTGTTTTGCTTTGTTTCCGTGCACCACCTTTTCTTTTGCTTTATTAAACTGGCTTTATCTTGACCCACAAGGTTTTTTCCATCTTATTTTCCCACCACCCTGTCCTGCTGTGGAGGGAGTGATAGAGCAGCTTGGTGGGCACCTGGCGTCCAGCCAAGGTCAGCCCACCACAGAGAAAAAAAAAGAAACTCATATGCTGATCCTAGAAGGATTACCTCTTTGCCACGGAATAAATTTTGCATTACAGTGGGATGAGCACTGACTAAAGTTTGTAGTTTATTTTGAATATTTATGTTTGATTTTTGTTTTTAAATATAAGAAGAAACTGAACAATTGTGTCAATTCTGTCATCATCAGTGAGACAAACTTTCCAGCCACATGAACAGGTTGAGCAGCTTATGCAGCCTGTCCCCTCTTCAGTCAAGTGCTATTTATAATTGACATTCACATTTATTTAAAGACATCTGAACACTGTTTTCTATTTCTCAGGCATCAGTGAATTAACAAATTTGCTCTATTGCAAATCAAAAGCAAAAAGCCTCAGACATTGAGGCCGAAGCCAGCAAACTTGCTGAGCAAAGTGTACAATGAGTTGTATAACACTAAGGTTATGTAGTGATTCTCCACCTCGGTCAAGAATCCTAGATCACTTGTTTTTTGCCACAAGAGTTATGAAGGACTGGAGCCTCCCCTGACATGTGACAGGCTCCATTGTAAAGGTTCACATGTGCTAATTATTCCCAGAAAGAGAAAATGGTCTCCAGCCTCTTCACAATCCCAGTGAGCGTTACCTGCATTGCTGCATCATTAGGCTGAGATCAACTCTCTTTCTCCATCATCTAATGATTTTGCAGTCAGTAGCGACAGCATATTCTCTCAGTGTCCAGTGGGAATCTTGCCATGGACTTGCAACAAAGCCAAGATTTTAAATGAAGTTGTCAGATGGTGAGGAAAGGAGGTATCGCTTTGGCTTTCTGTGAAAATGAGGCAGAGCAAATGTGATCCTGCCTCACGCTGTAACCTCGATATGGCCCCGCATAGTGTGAAGTAGCTTCAGAGATGCTCATATACATGTGGAAGAAAATTTGGAAGTCATGGCAAGGAACTGTTTTGTCTGAAGACCAAGCTGTAAGCACTTAGAGCCTGACTGTACAGGAGGGCATGGCAGTAAGTGAGAACATTTTGAGGCAGGGACCTCTCAGGCATTGACCTACCTCCCAGCCCTGTCTGGGGACAGGATAATGTGACTTACACAGACCCTCAGGACTGTCTGAGCCGTACACAAAGGCTCTCCCACTCAGAGAGCCCGGGCTACTGCCCAGCCTTCCCTCTCCTTCTTCCACCTGCTCTGTACTCTACAGACGCTGTGCAAAGTTATACCCAAAGATAGTAAATGTATTTATTTGTAGTATTTGTGTATACCTGATGGCCTATGTAGTTGATAAATTTGCTGTCATGGACTCAGTGATGTAAAAAGACAGGTCGCAGATGGTGCAGAAGGTCACTGGTATCCGAGCGTTTACGCTATTTTTCCTGAAGTAGCCAAAATTCATCCTAGTACAGCATTTACCCTATCAGAACACAGTGTTCTTTGGCTTATTTAAATGTAAATGACATGATGTTTTTATCTCTAGACTTCTGCATTCTTTACCCCAAACCTTTGGGGTTGGGCTTTTGTTTTGTGGTGGGTTTTTTTTTTTTTTTACTTTTGACTGATGTTTAGTACATTTGATAGTTTGATTTAATTGGATTTCTAATAGAAGTGAGGCTGATAATCTAATGCTTGGCAAATAACTCCAAATTGCTATGTATTATTAAAAGAATAAGGACTTAAAGTAGTGCCAACATGAAATACTAATATCAGGAGAAAAATATTCCTGTTTCATGCCTTTGAAGAATCAGGCCTTGTCATCTCAGTATCCATTTTATCATTCTTAAGCATTTTTACTTTGTACAACTAATTTTATTATTTTTTAAGCATGTAAAAAATGAGGCCTAAAGGAAGTGCATAGTGTCCTATTAAGGCAAATCCTTATATTACATTCTACAGCTTAGGTTTTGTCTTGGAAAAAAACATTTAATGAGTTTTTGTGTAATGGTAGATATTATTCATGCAGGTACAATAGGAGAAATGGTTTCTTACATAGCTTATAAGGAAAGAAGTTCACTTGTAGGCATGTAATTTCTGAGGAAAACACATTTATTATTCAGTTAGTGGAAACCTGAAGGAAAATAGAAAGGGAAAAAAAAGGTAGACTAGAGCTTTCTGGAAATGCTGCTCTCATCCTCTTCTCAGAGGAAATTTAAATTAAATTAGAACTAGCATATTTTCAGACAGCATTTATTAGCATGTTGATTTGGGGGAAAACCGATGATCTGTTTTGACTAATTATCAAAAAACACTTTAATTTTCACAGCTATTCACAAAATTCAAGGCACCCACACTCAGAAGTATCTCTGGGTAACTACCTCACCCAATCCTCTGGATGACTCCACACCATTGCTCTGCATGTCACTGCTTACTGAGGCAACTAATCACTTCTTTTGGACCATGTTAATCTTTGACCAGATCAGCTTCTGGAAAATACTCCAGTGCTAACACAAGAAGGAAGGGCAGAAAACGGCAACTCAGATTTAAATTGGCTAAGTTGGCCCCTTACCCAGAGCAAAGCGGTAAAGTCTGGTGAGCTGGCCATGTGCCTCAGGAGGGCTACAGAGGAGCTGGGCAGCCCCTGGAGGTAGAGAAGTCAGTCCACTATTAGCATCAAGACAAGGAAGAGGAGCAGACTGGCACGGTGTAATAGAAGAGCCAAAACCAGAAAAAATTTATCGATTTACAGTCTGTAGTATATGATGTTTCCATTTTGGAGAAGAGATTTAAAATATCAAAGGATAGAGAAATGCTGAAATTGAGGCCCTACCCAAACAGTGACCACAACTGGTGGAAGTATGCCCTGATTGCTGCAAGCCTTAGATCCATCACAGAGCCTTAGATTCCACCACCGAATATAAATTTCTTTGTTCTTAATAATCTTTCATTCTTTTTTCCTAAGCCTTAAATCCTACGCCTGAGCTGGTTGGAAGGTTTTTCCCACCTTGGTATCTTGGTATAGTTCTCAATAAGTACATTCTCCCATTCACAATACATGAAGTTAGCTCATTTCTCAAGAAGAGGGAATCATGAAGTTTCTATGGAAACTTCATAATTAATAGCTCAGTGTTAAGCCTTTTTCATATGCAGATCTCTAAGTATTTTCCAGTGGAACTGTAGGCTCCTGTACAACGAATGCAAGCCTACTGGCCACAGTCTGTCCTTTCCTAGCTACAGACTACTTGGGAACATTAAATGGAAAAAACAGTGACCTACTTCCTTCATGTCCTTGATTCCAACTCATTTAGGCTTTAGTTCAGTAAACAGCTTAGGTCCCAATGAATAAATATGTTATGTCCCATTAAATAAACATACTCAATGACTTTGGTTTCAAATATAACTCCTTATGTTAAATGTCAGCACGTACTGATATGTGGTTATGGATTAGGGCCTCAGCTATTAAATCCTTTAAGGCATAACTGCTGTATTTGTACCACTTTCACACCCCAGTCTGCTGACACAACAGAAAAAAGAACAAAAATGGTATTGGGCCTTCCTAACTTTTCTATTTATAACTGGAGTATACTTGGATGCATGAACATCTCAGATTTCTACTTCAATAAATTAAGGAGAGAATATTTATACCAAACATCACTGGAAAATTAATTACCTTCAGAGGTCCAATTAAGGTCTAAATTATTCCTGCTTGTCTGTGATATCAATGATCTTCATTTAGGTAGTAAATTTATTTTGTAATATTTAAAACCATTGTGCTGGCATTTTTAAAAATGAGATGGTTAAATGCAGAAAAAATTATAGATGCTCTGAAAAATGTGCTCATTTATAAAACTGAGCTTATTAACCTTGATTAGATCCATTGCTTACATGGTGCGTCCATTGTCTCATACTGAGTTCTTTCTTACAAGATTCATGAGAAAGAGTGAGTATGCAGGGGAGAAGTTAAGAATAGCTCCTGTGAGAAAGATGCCATTCTGTGAGTCTAAACCACACTGGGCCCCAAGGAACCCCCACTTACAGAAGACCATCCTCATGACAGACATCGGTAGGAATGCTCTCTCATTAGCCCGTTATTCCAGGACTACAGAAACATAGACATAAGTACATATATGATTTCTTTGGTTTTATTCTTTTTATCATGAAGCACCTCAAGATAGATATAGGAGAATTCAATCTTATTTTGCAGGGTTTAGTGGAAGGTTTTAGGTTTCTTTGTTTGTCCCTGCATCCAATTATAGAGTAGATGATAGGACGCTTAATAATTGAGGAAGAGAGAAGCATTACAATGAAAAAGTGTTGGGCACTTCCAACAGTAGAGTACAGAAAACAACAGCAGATTTTTCTGTCCTTAAATTCTTCTTGCCATGGCAGTTTAAGTAGGCACTACAGTTTCTGTCTAAGAAAATAAACTAAAAGTGTTTCAAACCCTTTGAACCATCATTGAAATGCCAGAAGATGGCCTATAAAACAAACGTAAAGACATTTATTCGAGGGATCCCCAGTTCACAGCCACATCACTTCCATAGTAAGCTGTACATGATTTCTTTTTACCTTAGTAGTTGCTTTTATATATAGATTTCAATTATTTTTAACTTTAGTGATTCACTACCATAATGGGAGAGTATTTAATCAGAAGAATATTCTCCAAGTCAAATGCAGATTGCAAACACACACTCTCCAAAAGTGGAGGGTTTTCAATGACCTCACATTCTGTCAGGCTCACCCACTTAGTTTAATCATGCAAGTAACTAATGGGGTTAGTGTAAGAGGAAAATTCAGGCTGAGTATCCAGAAGGGAAAAACAATAATCTGGACAGTGGACATGCACTGAGCCATGAAATTAGCCTCCCTGAGGGATGTGGAAGAAACAAGAAAATTCTAAAATACCAGAAAGTTGCTGTGAGGCAGGGAGGTAGGCAGAGGGATCTGAGATCTCAGACAGGCACACTCTGTCTCACTCCTGGAGTGATTTAACATGTTATTGCGCTTGCTCTCCTGCCAGATAGGATCACCTCCAGAGCAGAATCAGAAGGCAAATGGGAGGTTTATCAACTTCAGTACCCAGCCTTACTTCCTAGGTTGAACAGCCGATAAAATGGGGTTAAGCTCATGGGTCAGGCTGTCAGTCAGTGAATGTGACGTGTAGGCTCCTTCTGGATTATGTCAAGCCTTCTACATAGTGTGGGGGAGGAAAGACAGGGGCACGTTTAGGAAAAATAACATTTTAAACCTCCCTGGAAAGATTTGTCGGAGGACACCTGTCAGAGCTCTGACAGTTTTCATCTTTTTCTTCCATTTTTGACTCCCACAATAGCTTAAAACTACAAAAAGAATAGCGAGGAAAAAAATAGGCTGAGACACACATCTCCAGAGATAGAGAAATAAAAATAGATTTAAATAAGCCAGGGTAAATAAAACTGTTAAAGGCAAATTCATACAAATTATCTTCCACCCACTTCTGAGTTGGTCCCCCATATTTAAAGACTTTCCTCCATCCCAAGTGCTCTGGTGATGGCTAGAACAACTATTCTTGGCTCTATTTCCTTCCTTCACACACTTTATTGGGTAAGAAAAGCTGCCAAAAAGTGGGAGTTTTATGAAAGCAATCATAAAATGTTATGGGTAATGCTAAACAAATTATGTGTTACTCTAAAAAAGTGTCCCTTTCTTTGGGTAAAAAACAACAGCTGCCTGAGAGAGATCAGGTTACCTGTCTCAAAGCAATGATAAACCTACTATCAAGGGCTATAGCTGGCAACTGTGGAGGCTGTGTATAGTCAACATTATTGAAGCTGCTTTCCTGACAGTTCTGAAAAGCTAATAGTGATTTGATGTCTTCATGTCCCAACCTGCAACATGTATTTCCACAGATAAATGAAGTCCAGTGTCCTAACCTGGGATTCAGAAGACCTCAGTTCATTGCTTGTTCTTGTCCCATAGCTGCTGGGACCTGTACTAAGACATTTCCCTCTTGGTCTACCAAGTTTATTACTGCTTTACTAAGTAGGAACTACACCTATTCTCCCCCCTGTATACTGTCTGGCATGATGGGACCAATTAATCAGGATCACTACACGGTTACTATAAAAGATGCTGTTAACAATATTTGGGCTGCTGGGTGTTATGTTCCCCCCCTCCCCCATTTTGCAGGGGGGTGTGGGGTGTTGTGTTTGGTTTTTGGGTTTTGTTGTTGTTGTTGTTTTGTTTTGTGTATGTTATTCAGGTATATTGCGGGCAGTTTATAAAGCTATGGAAAGTCGTTCAACAAAGTCCAGCTCTGACAGTCAGCATAAGCCCTTCCTATATGCAGCCTACCATTCTCCTAGACCATAACTATGACACTGCTATGGGCAGTTCTGGAGCATCATTCCTCTGAACACAATGGAATTTCAGAAATTGAAGTGAGACTTTTGCAGTTTTTAAAGTACCTGGGTGCACAAACTTAAAAACTTCCATGTAGCTGGCGCCAAAATTTGGAGGTGAAGTGGTTTCATTGCCTCAAGTTCTGTTTCTCCATATGCTAAGCTAAAAAATGCTTCCAGTCTGACTGGCACAAGGAGTATCTAGTTCCTCAGCCCTTTGTAGTCCATGCATTAGGTGTTTCTCCAAGTATCACACTGAGACACCCAATTTAGCAAATGTTGTTGGGACACCTCTACCACACAGCAGTATACACAATATGCACCCATCTAAAGTATTCTCCAGTTACACCATGCAGCTGAAAAGGAGGGGATCTGGATTTAACTCTTCTTTTTGAGATGCAAATCCACTCTTCTTGAGAGTGCAATAACTACTGATCAACTGGCTAATATGAGTTGGCATTTTCAATTTCTCCTGTAAAAACCTATTCCACATTGCACAAAAGACTGGAGGGAATGGGAGAGAGTGCAGCAGAGCCTGACTCCATGTTCTCATGATAGGCACTCACCTGGAAACAGCGAAATGTGGGTCTCTATCTTCTCTAAAAGTGCTGTTTATGCATTTCATTCCATGACTATTTAATGCAAAAGATATAAAATTAGGAGTCCATGAAGCATTAATTAATTTATAACCATTGTTCACTGGCTTTCCTTTTCTGAGAGTAGAACATTTTGTGCTCTGGAATATTAATGACAAGTGCTGTTTCCCTACCCTCTCTCTGTTTCCTCTGCTTCCAGTTTCACCAGATCACAAGCTCTTTTACCTACACTTAGACCTTCAGAGTGCTTCAGTGCCACCTTGTTTCAGGTTACCCTGTAAAAGCCAAGTGTGGAGAGCAAATAGTGCAATAGCATGGCAGATAAATAAGAGGAGTTTCCAAGGGCAATGCTTCTGGGAAGTGACTTTTTAGAAGCACCATAAAAAGATTCACGGTTCATCTTAGCAAATTTAGTAACTACCTGTGAAGCTATTAAGCTGTAACAAGGAACATCTCTGTGGTATTCCTTCCCTTCAAGGTAATACCTGCCATTGTTGCAAATTCTAAATGATTGAAATGATAAACATTCACAAATTCTGAAAAGCAGGATTCACCATGAAATTCCAGAGCAAAGTTATGTTTTATTGGCATGATGTAAAGTGCAGAAATACACATTGTTGTCAAGAAAAACAAACTGCTCAATTTTCCAAGCCTTTTCACCTTGCACTTATGCAACTACATCTATTCAGTGTAATAGTCTGTCCTCCTTTTCTGGTAATTCTTTCTGGCCTCTTCTAAGAAATGAAGAGAATTTTGCTATCTTTGCTCACTAGTTTGTATGTGTTCCTTCGTCATTAAGAGGGGGTTAGGAGTGTTACCCTCATGAAAGACATATTTTAAGACACAGACCAAGACTTTAAGCCACTGAGTGACTGTTGAGAGTAAGTTATACTTCTGCCTCTAAAAGTTACCTTTGTAGATGAAGGTGTGGTGCAAGGACTATGTAAGGGACATGAATCCTGTAGTTTGCAAATATGAATACGATTTTGCTTTTATTGTATAATCAGACTTTTAGCTTTTGCTGTCCATACAAGCACTGGAAAAAGAAGTAAATTAATTAGTCTATTTGAAGTGTAGGAGCAAGGAAAAGTCAGGAATCATGGTAGTTGCCTATAACATTCATAAAGCCTCTATTTTATGGAATCACTCCTGTGGTGACTTTTTTCTGTTTTCTAACTACGTAGCATAAAGCAGGAGATGCTGTAGGTTCTATCTGTATTTTAACTCTGGAAAAGTTATTTTGAAATGTTCCTTTTTCTTACATTATAGGGAAGAGATATTTAATTTTTCTTATTGCCTGCTTCATTTCTGTTTCAAGTTATTTGTTCTAATATGTTAGTAATTCAACAGGAGCCTATTCTGTGATGTTAAACTTGTGGAAAAAGAACACCTCAGTCCCACGAAAAATTTATATGGCGAGAAAAAACTTTTGGCAACTGGAGGAAAAAGTCCTTTCCTCACCTGGCATCCTGCAGTGCTTGAGCCCTAGTCTCAACCAAGAAGAAAAACCTCTCTTGGCCTTCATAAAAAGATTGGGATTCATTTTTTACTGCAAAGATTCATTTTTCACCCTTTCTTTGTGGATAACATGATTAGAAACACATGTATGCTGACTAATAATTTGCACACGCTGGAAGAACAGTTATATTAGTCAGTGAGCAGTTAGTTACTGGTGGGTATTCAGCTGCACTCATTATTATGTGCAATGCAATGAATCTGCAGTACCTTATATTGGTACAGACAAGTCATATCGCCGTTGTTTCTTTCATGGATTGACTAACATTTCCCAAACTTGTGAAGCCATCTGGGTAAGCAGCTAATTCTTTAACATCAATGACAGACAGAGGAAGAGAAAGTTAGGATAGAAGAATAGCTATAAATTAGCAAGCATGTGAGGTATACTATGGAACACTGAGACAGACATCACCTGAACAATGCTCTGTTGAAGACAACTGATCTACACTGATTCTGTCAGCTACAGGGTTGTGCTGCTTGACCCTAATGCAAACATACCAAATTTTTCAACTGTTTCAGGAACCAATTTATTATTTTAAACCACTACCTTTCTTCAAAACAAGAGCTGGAATGAGACATTAAAGATTTCTTGCAATGAGGTATAAAACTCAGGTCTGCAAGTCCATTTTTTCTACCCACGTAAATCAAGCTTATAATGTAAAGATCGGAGAGAAGCTTGTATAGACATATTAGTCTTGGACAAACTGGACTTAAAAATAGAAGCAATAAATACAGTCCATGGAAATCAGCATGATCTAGAAATCTACACATCTACCCAGGATCCTGGGTACTTTTTACAGCCCAGGCTGAATGCCACACTCTTTCACCTATACTATTATTAATATTGTGCTAACATGTGGAAAACTATCTCAAATACAACTTAACAAGCAGTCCTATATTCCTCAGAAGCGACTTTAGTGAGCAGGGATTTGCGATAGTTTTCTTTTCAGAAATAGTTCTGAAATCTGATTAATACAGCCAGCCAGCCAGTTCCTCCTCCCACATACACGTTTTGGGTAGACTGAAGTGCTTTGCTTGATCTGAAGGAAAACTTTCCTATTCTGAACATCCATTTATTTTAAAACTGCAGTTGCAGAACTTTCTAAATATGATGTTATTTCAGAAAAACAAAACCTTTTGACTTAGAAAACATTACACAAATTTGAAAAAACTACATAGTTTTAAAAATTATAAAGAGAAATATTAGGCCTTTTCCAACATTTTCCAATTTTTCAGGTTCTTTTTCATGGGCAGAAATAAGTTAGCCCAATAGCAACTTTTACATTCAGAAATTCACATGTATAATCCATAATGACAAAGGACTGTAGCGGAAACTGTCTCTATTAAAAGGAATTTAAAACACTAAAACCATATCCACTAAATAATTCTGATTAATAGTTTAGATATTCTAAAGAGACTGTGAACCTGTTACTCATTTAAACCGAGCTGGATAAACCCCTCTAGCCAGCTCTGCCAGTGAAGTAGGAAGTTAGAAGCCTAAATTCCTTTGAGGGTCCTGGGCAAAGTTTCCTAATGTTGGAGAAAATCAGATTCAGTTTCTTAAAATGTCATGATTTTAATAATTCAATAAATGTCATAATTTTTTTTTTTTAGGCATAACAAATACTAAGCAAGAGCTATACTGCTCTTCCAGGACTCTTTTATACAATAATGAGTAAAAGAACTAGAATGACACTACTCTAACCCATATATCATAAATTCCCAAATAGGAATAAAAAAAAATTACCCCAAAAGCCAAAAAAATACATCATACACAAACAAAGCCATAATATTGCCAGCAATATGAGGCAAGAGGTACATATAAAGATTTCCTACAGTGAGACTGAAATGATCTGTTAAATATTTAACTCTAATGTCTTTTTTAACATTATTTTTTTCAGGTTTTTGCACATTTGTCAGGGCTGAATTTGTTGCATTTTAAGAGACCCTGCAAACAACAGCAACTGTGCTTATTCTTTTTGTTCAGTCTCGGCTCTGTTAAAAAGAAAATCTACTCCCCACTTTCCCCTCTATTAATTTCTCAGCAGCTATGTGCAAACTTTCAATACTTTCACAAGGTATAGTTTACTTGTAGAATTAGTCAAACTTTCTGAGTGGGAATGGGAGTATTAATGAAGCCTTGTGGCTGTTTTTGCAGACAGTCATAATTTGTAACAAATACATTATTTTGTTACTGAATAATGAAGGAAATAATAGCTCACAATGCAGCACATATATTTCCATGTGTGTATGGGTGTGTGTGTTTCTGTGACCATATAAAACTTCTGGTATTAGAAGCTAATAACTGATAACAGAACCAAATTCTAATCCAGACAGTAATGTTCTGCCTACCTGATTTCCCCTGCATTTTGAATTTGAAATGCTGTTCTCCACTCACTGTCCCTACACAATCATGTAATGTGGATATGTTCTTTTAAATAAGTGGTATTTCAATTGAAGTTAAAAGGTCATGCATATTTATTTTCAAAAAGCTTTTGTGTAGATAATCAAGCAGTAAAACCTTTTTTTCCTTTCCACCATCACTCGTGCGACTGATGTGATTTAACTCTCTGAGGTCTGCAAACACTTTTGCGTTTCTTAGGAAAAAAATTTCCATTCAGCTCAGTGGAGGTAAGGAAGTTTTATGGTGAAAGTCTTGTTTGACCACCGAAAAGAAAGTCTGCAAATGGAGAAAATGCTAATGTAGCCATTCAAAAACCCCAAAATGCAGTGTGCGTTGAGAAAGACCACCTAAGCACTTTCCAGAATACTCAGCTGTGGGTCCTAACATCAGAGATTCATTGCAGCCATTTTGTGGAGAAAGTTACAAGAAAAAAAATCTTAAGACAATTCATGGCTCTCACACTCTTGTGTCTTTCACTTCCCTACTTTTTTTCATCATGTTGGAATCAGACGCTTCATGTGAGATCTCAGCTGAGAATATAATCAAGAAAGACATTCCCGGCTTTGATTAACCTGAGGTCCAAATAGGATAATGATAGGAGTTGGCTCACTTGTCTCATTTTATATAGAAAATCAGAGTGAAAGCTGGAAATAAAAGTCCATTTAAGTCCAAACCAGTTTACGTTGATAACCCTTGGACAGTACAGCTTCCCACATGACCTATTCGACAGCAGTGCAAGAGAGGAAATTGTGACACTCAATCTTCATGCTGATACTATATGCCAAAGAGTTCAGTATTTGTTCATTTCAGCATGTTTCTTCTTTTATTGCCTCTTCTCCTTGTTACTTGCCACAGAGACTAGGGCATATGCCCAGGTGTGTGCCTTTTGAGATAGTCCCTTCAGATGACACCAGCTGCACACTAAGACAAAAGCCAACAGCCTGTGGAAGTAATTTGCACCACTGCATTGCTTGCAATGATGAGCAAAGACCCTTGATCCCAAATGTAGCTGAGCACTGGACTCCGGCAATGTCAGTTCTGAGGATACTAAACATAAATGAGGCTGCGGCCAGTTATTTATTCCATTTATCAAGTTTGCATTGATCAGATGGTAAAGATTTTGAGCTCCTACCTTTCCTTACAGTGGTGTTTCAAGGAATGATCCCTGAGCTAACTCTACTGTTTCTCACCTGCTGGGCCGGAAAAGATGATCAGAGTCATAAGGCATTGGAAATATTATGAATCTGTAACAGAAAGAAAATCTCATTCTCAAAGTATTCATATCCTTCAAGGCCAAGTGTTCTCTGTAACGTCTCATAAACAGAGTTAGCATTGTTACCATGGACACTTTCTATTCTCCCCTTAATAAGAAATAAGTAAATCTGGAAACAAGTAGAAACAGAATTACATGATGCTCTTTTCCCCTGTTCTTTCCATTGTGTTTTTTTTAATTCATTGCCAGCATTTCTATGTGAAACATGAAATACTTTCCCTCCCACCTTTTCCCATCAAATATAAATGAATACTAGTTAAGAAGGGGAAGTATATTAACACAGCCTCAGCAGTTTAGTGAAAGAAAAATCTCTCACCCATGTTGAGCAGCACTTCTAAAATCTCCATATGCAACAGGTTAGAAGACCAAAGACCAAAGCAAGAGGAAAAGAATCCTGTGCTTGCAAATTTTTTTTTTTCTGTGATGGCAAAAGCCAGGCTAGCCAGGCAAAAAATAATGTTTGCTACATAAAAACAACTTATTCATTTATAATGAAGAAGAGGAAACAACCATAGGAACAAACAACAACAAACCCAATAAACATGCAAATTCCTAACTCTGCCTTCAAAACATATTCAATTTTAAAACCTGTTTATCCTTTAGACCAGCTGAAGAAACAGGAGAGAGAAAGAAAAAAAAAAAAAAAGAGTAATCTCGAGCTTTAAGAAATTGCTTATGGAAAAAGCTTAAGCTGATGAGACTATTGAGTGAACAAGATGATTTCATAATACAATTTGTGCCTGTTTGGTAATGACACTAAAGATGTAGAATAAAAACAAGAACAATCATTCAGCAATTCAAGCAAAGTCAAGGCTTACTTATTTATCTTTTTAATGCTTTTTTGCTGGTGCCAGACTTCCTCCAGAAATTAGGTGGACTGAATGAAGCTGGACAGTACAGAGTTTTAGTCTAAGAAACATTCGCACTTACGTCCTCTTCCAGTGGGTGCTCAATTTTTATTCAAGTTTGGAGGAAAATCTTCTGAGGTGTTTTCAAAAGGAAGCAGTGAACCAGGCTATAGACTGCTTTGCACCTGGGAGCTATGAAGGTGCCTTGGCTCCTGCATGAGATACTAGGCAGAAGCTGAGAAAGTGAATATGAACTTTAAGTACATATTGAAATAATGAAGTTAGATCCAAACTGTACTTCTTAAAGGCGACAGAGAAAGTCAAGAGTCAAAACTTTCTTTTAGCTGTTGAGTGGGGTGCCTCTGCTTTATGGTATAGACAGCTCCAAAGGATAGAGAGAGTCAGCTTAAGCACTTTTTGTTGGTTAGGGGGTTTTTTTTGCAAATTCTGAAGTCTTTTGTGGTATGGCAAATGTTTCAGTAGGAATTCACCCCATCCAAATGCAATTGGTTAATGAAAAAAGCCACTTTCTGCTGACTGATTAGAGAGTGAGCTGAGACATGGTGGGACAGTCTTTTCACTGATGGTAGACGCCTAGTTTAATATGTGATGGTTCATTTTCTGTAACGCCTTTCTCTTTCCACTGACTACAACAGGAGCCAGTTTGACAGGCTTGAACTGGACATCTTTCAGGCAGGCGAGATGAATCCCCCCACTCTTTGGCTCAGGCTGGATTTGATTCATCATGTCCAGCTGTAGCCAGACCTCACTTCACTTGTCCTTTACTTGTTCCTGCTAAGACTTGCACTGGCTAGGGAAAGCTTGCTGGGAGAAGATGAAGCCCAGGTGGGGAGACCTGAGGGAAGGATGAATCCACATTGCAATAGTTTGGTGTCCATGCACTGGCTATGTAAGTGAAAGCTTCCCTGTGCTACTTGGATCTCTCCTCACCTTCGGTGGCTTCATGGTGATTTTCAGAAGGGAAATTTATACCCTCTTGGACTTGGTCAGTGGCTCCAAGGATTGATGCAGAAGAGAGATTGCTGTTGCTACAGTCTCAGGGAAGCCCCAGGAGCACGGTTATAGGGTCCTTTATAAGTCAATTTGAGGTAGAATCACAAAACTTGTCTAGACTTTCTTGTGTCTAGTAGCAGGTGACCTCTGGGCAAAACAAGCTGATACCGGAGGTAAATAAAATAACATACTGGTTATCATTAGAAGCATTCAAGTGATGCCACTTAGAATCCTGAGTAAGAAAAACTGCAGCCAAGAAAAGTTCTAAGACCAATTCTTAACTGTTAAGCACTAATACAGATAATATGGGGGCAGATTATTTCTGATCTTTCCTGGGTATTCCCTGAGGCCAGTGTTCCAAATTAAACTGTTTGCACTCCATGGAATATGTAGAGCTGAATCATTTAAAAGGATAGGTAGAGTGACTATCTACTTCAATATTTTATAATAGCTTTTCTATTAAAAGATAAGTAGAGAGGTCTGTGCGAAAGAATACAAAAGCAGAAATCATGCAGTCCTGGTTTTTAGACCTCATTCTTCCACTGGCTTTTTTTTTCTTTGGTTTTGGGCAAATCACTTCAATTGCATCTCTTAATATCCCTAATTATAAACTCTAAAACTCACAGAAATAAGTGTTATCCTGCTTTCCTTGTTTCAAATATCAGTTACTGACTGTGCAGTGCATTGAACTTAAAATGTTAACTATTATCTTGTCATAAATACCAGATCTTAATATTGATTCACTGAAATGGTTACTTTACAGCTGTTATAAAAGTTATTTTTATTAGCTGACCTTATCTCTCTGCTTTTTACTTTTGTGTATTCTCTTTCAACACCTGAGGTTCATTCAGTTACATTTAAATTACTTCATTTCTGTGTCTGCAAGCAGTTATTCAAAAGGTAGATTATCTTTGAGTTTACTGAATAAATATGCTTAATATATTGCTGACAAGGCTTGACTCTTAAATTCTGTTTTTTAAGTTTTACATCTTACTGCAGAATTGCAGTCCTTGCAATAATCCAGCAAATACAGCTTTCTGGGTTTGTTTTGACCAGACAATGTACTTTAAAGGGGGCTTATACTTAAATCTGCTATTCAGACTATGAGCAGCTTAATGGATTGTTGACAGAGAGCGTAGAG
This sequence comes from Haliaeetus leucocephalus, assembly GCF_000737465.1. Classification (NCBI taxonomy): domain Eukaryota; kingdom Metazoa; phylum Chordata; class Aves; order Accipitriformes; family Accipitridae; genus Haliaeetus; species Haliaeetus leucocephalus. The sequence goes on from NW_010972437.1 coordinate 20,245,294, forward strand.
CTCAAGCAGGATGTAATAATACCAGGTGTTTTTTCACTTTTATAAAGTTTATATAACTTTTATTTTCATTCCATTCCTGGCTGTCACTTAGCACACTGCAGCAACAATGACCTTCATAGTAAAGACTAGAATTAGAAGAGGAAAAAAGAGAAAGAAATTGTAGAATCAGCACATACATCAGAGATAACATGCTGCTTGTGGCCAAAAGAGGTTGGATGTCTGTGACCAATTGCAATATGAAGGAAGTTCAGTGATGATTTATACTGCTTTCAGTTCCCAGGCCTGCAAAGAGGCTTTTTCATGTCTATAGTTAAGAATCAACTTTGGTTTAATACCTGAAGTTATTAATTTTGAAGTTTACCTTATGAAATTTCAGAAGATGCTCTTTACAGGAGGAACAGCTGCATGGCTGGGCTAGATAGGTACACTTGCAGAGAGTAGATTGGTTTTTTGTCATACGTCTGCTAGAGTTGTCTTCTTGCTTTTTGTTTTTCCCCTTTTGTTTTGTGTCACTATTGCTTCAATAGATCACTTCAGAGGAAAATTCTTAAGCCAGCAGAATCATCATTAAGCAGGCAAGGTTTATTTTGTGGATGGCTGCATCTGCATATACATCTACATATTGCATGCTGCCACCTTCCAACACATTTCGTTCCTGTTCCCCTCCGCAAAGCCCCTGTAGGGATATGGTGGCTGAAATGCAAAGCTATCCACCCACTCCTAGATTCATGAAGACTGAATACCTCAGATGATGCCCAAGGAAAAGGCCTGTAAATTACCTGAAGAAACCCCTCACAATTATATTCTTTTTCTCTGAATAAGACAGAAGGCAAGACAAAAGAATAGAGAAAATCTGCCTGTCCTCCTTCCTATGACATTTGCTCTCAAAAATTATTTTTAAACTTTGTGGTCATTTCTCCATGCATTTGCCAGGTTTGTTCACACTAAATCATAATTACCTGAAATTGCCACAAGAGACACTCTAATACCACTAGAAAAATTATCATCTTACCCAGCAAGAGAAAAGTAGAGTCCTGCAGCCGTAGTACAGAAACAGTTTTTCTCTCCTTACTTATTTGATTTTGGGTAAAGATGGGAGAGCATTTTTAGGAACTGATTATTGATCAGCTTTAAAGTCAGGTGAATTTATATTTTTTTATATATATATATTTAGTGGCCATTTTGTGTTTATTTACCTCAGGTAACAAACACCTGACAGCATATCTTGTACTCATTTTCTGCATTTCTGTTTCTTTGAAAAGTCAAACTGACAGCTTACAGCTTGTGCAATCAAATCAGAGCCTGCCAAAAAAGGAACTGCACTGTCTATACACTACCCCTGGCATGCAACAAAATGCATCCAATCCCACAAAGAATCAAAGACATTTTTGTCAAAATATTTAGCATGACACTGGGAATTAATGTGTTAACAAAAGTTATCAGTCACAGAAAGCTGCAAGCCCACAGCTGGAAATCAGAGTTTGGTTTAAGAGAAAGAAGTTAGCTAGTTACTAAGAATGGAGCATCTCAGTCCTGGCCCCTCTTGCTTTATCTCTTTGTTCAAGTGTATTTGGGTTCCAGAAAGTGGGTTCTACTAAAAACCGAGTCAAGAAGACACCACAAGGGGCAGGTTTGTAGCCATTCCAGTTGGAGAAAACCCCTATTTACCTAGCAGTTACAAAAATGGACTGAAATCCTGAGTCTTCGTAGTAAAATTAGTCCACTGTATCCAAAGTGGTCTTGAATTGACATCCAGGCCCAAATTCACAACCACTCACAGCCATGAGCAGAGTCCCTAAATTCATCATACCTTAGGGTCACTTTGATGGATGCGGGTCCTCTAGTGACACCAAGTCAATACAAGGCACAGTGCTGGCTGCACTGTACTGCTTGTATTTAGGACGTCTCATTAGCATGGTCATTCTGATTTCTACATTGGTCTATTGGGTTCAATTGCAGCTGGTATGATGTTGACCATTTTAACACTAGCTGGCGCTGAGAGGATGTTGAGAATTCAAGCCCACGCACACGGGTTTATAAGTATCTGCAGTCACAGACTGTACGGTATAGACATCAAGTTTTTTCTATTATTACTTTTCTCACTAAGGTTCAACTAAAGCCAACTTCTATTAATAGCTCTGCAAGCAAGCAGCACTATCTAGATATATCACTGGTAAATATGGGTGAAGATTTCACACAGTGGGGAGGTAAATTACAGGCAGCTATTTTTTTTTTTTTAAATCCTGCTAGGAGATCTGTGAGAAAGTACATTTTCATTCTTGGATCTTTAGGTTATTGCAAAGAGACCTGAGAAAAGAGTGGAAAGAGGTATCTATAAATTATCTGGTTTTAGGGCAGAGTCCTTGCAGCCTGGAAGCAAGATGAAGACAAGGAGAGAAGGAATTCCAACCTTGCAGATGATTTGGAAGACAGATCAACTCGCTGACATCATGTCAGCAGAAAACGATGCAAGACAAATGACAAATCTCTTCTTTGCTGGTAAATTCCTCATTTGTTATCACTGTCTTAGCCAGTGGGAACCTCTGACTGGGAAAGCATTTCAGTGATGATTACTTGTATCTCTCTCTCTCTATATATATACAGAAACGTACCCTTCCTCTGCTCCACAGAGCAGTTCTGAAGCAACTTATAGTAAAAGACAATGTGCCCAGAATGTCCAGCTAATATTTATCCTCACTTCTACATGTCAAATGAAGTTAGATAATTGAGATGCAAATGATATAATTCAAATATAGGTGGAATACAATCAAGGTCATGAAATCTCATACTTTGGAGATTTCAGGTATGCAACCTGTGTTGTCAGAAAGCAACTGTCTTCCTAATGTAAAATCAGCCAAAGTGCTTATGACTATATTTTCCTGGATTTCTTGATAAGTTATCAAGTGCCAAGCTTCCTTTTATTTGCCTTCATCTGGGTGCAAGACCCTCAGAGGCCTCAGGGAGCAGATGTGGTATTTGCAATTTTGTTCTGAACAATCTGGCTGTTTTGAAAATATTCACGGGAAAACACCAGCCACAACACCAGATGTGAATGTAGCAAAGCAGCATCTTGTGTTTACATTTTAATTTCTCCAGCTAGGAAGGCTAGAGTGCTTATGCACTGGGAACGCATAATACAGGCTGCATGCTCTAATAATCTATTACATTTATATGGTGCCATTCACCTCACAGTGCTCTACAAGCCTTCTGTGTAGAGGACCCACCCACTCCAAAACTGTGTCCCCCCACAGGTCTGTGATACAGCAGCTGTATATTAATTCTAAATAGTAATAACCTTAGTGTAGGAGTAAAGGGTAAATGAGAGCTGCATCTAGCAGCAGCTGCTGAGAGGGCTTTAAGTTGACAGGTCTCTAGGTGCTTGTGTGTGTGTGTGATTTTTACAGCTTTTGAACATCTGCAAGACTCACTACGTTATAGTCCTGCTGCAGACACCTCTAAATAACCAGGTCCCAGGAATCTAAATTCAAGGCACACAGAGTGGAAATCCCAGCTCATCTTTTGCCATGGAAGTGGTATTTTTCTGTTCTGTATGTTTCAGGGAGCCAAGTAATACCAAAGCAAGAAACAAACCCACCTGGCATTGTGGCAGCCCATTTACTTGCTGCAGGCAGTAGCCAGGTAAAGGATCTGACTCTGAAATTCATGCCAGGTTTGAAGCGTGGCAGAGACTCTGGTGTCTCTGACAGAAGGAAGGGATGACATTGCACAGAGCTCAGATCTCTGTATTTCCTAACAGTGGTTTCAGGATAGTGCTTAGTGTCTTCAGCATGCGCAAATCTAGGAAGACAAACCAGAAAACTCAAGTTGCTGTTAATGGGATGTGGTGAAGGCAGAGGTATGTGCTAATGGACAAAGGAGCCAGGAAACAAGATTATATGCACTGCCAGGAGGTCTCAGCAAGTTGCCGCGTTTGTCCTTTTATGTTTGTGCAATTAGATGGGAAAGGATTCAGCTTTGGGGACTTATAATCAGCGTGTGGCTAGTAAAGCCAATGGCAGTACAGTCAAAGATACAGAAGAGCTACTTAATCCAAAAAAGCTTCTGGTAGCTGTAATAGAGTCCTGGCCATGACAGACAGCTCCTGCCCTGAAACCCAAACGTCCCACCAGGCTGGGGAAGGAGCACAGCCCTCAGCAGAGGAAAGACTTAAGGGAAAGAATAGAGATGTAACTGCAAAGGCAGTATCCCTGCAAAGCCAATCTCTTAAATGCAGAGCAGGCCACCAACATCCTCATTTCATCCCACTCTGTTCCACCTCAGTCTTGAGACCAAATTTCTCCCTTTTAGTGAAGACCTCTAATGACAAAGAGGAGTAAATTGAAAACCTTTCCTTCAGATTAAATCAATGAATTCTCACTGTGGCTGTTAGAATAAATGTTCAAGGAGCCATAGAGCACTACGTCATTGAAAATAGGCCGAGTTTACACGGAACTGATTTGAGCCTGGTATTTTATGACTCCCATGTGAACTTGATGTGGCCAAATTGGCTCTCTCTTAGGACACTTTATCAAGGAGTTATATCTTTTGTCTAATTAACGGGACTCAGCACTACAAGACATTACTGTATAGAGGATTTAATGTGCAGGCTGCAGTGGCAAAGGAACACTTTACAATGTACTGCTATTTGAGCAAGAGGCAGTGGTGGTTTTAAGAAAACCTCTCAGGGAAAAAAAGAAAAAAAAGATGCTATCCTGTTTTTCCCGATATCATATCTATGTTTGGAAACTTCCTCCCTAAATCTTTAATGAAGGCAGAATAGGGTTTGAAAAACAGCTGGAGGACATTGATCTACACATTCCAATTTGTTTATGTATAAAACATGCATAAAGGATTAAATGCTGCTTAACAGTTTGTCTGCTTTCAGCTGCTTTCATGCCTCTGCTTTGCTATAGTACCAATCCATGTCAGAAGATACCCTGGGGGGCTTTTAAATAATAAATAGGTTCCTTTGGAGGATGTCTTTTTTTTTAATCTAATATTAATTGGCACACAAAATGGTAATTATACCTACTCTAGAAATACGTTGTGCCACTCATTCTTCCCTGGTCGATGGCATTTGCCCTGTCTCACAGTAGCTGTAGGAGCATGGGAGACCAGAACTAAGGCTGGAGAGTGATATCAGACTAAATTAAGTGCTCATGCATTTATGTATCAGCATAAAGCGATGCAAATGCATTTATAAGGTATGAATGATTTATCAGGAAGTCGTTTTGATGCCTTTCTGTTGCATGTGGCTAATATGGTGAACAAGTCAGTTCATTGATTCCAGTTCAGGATCCTAGTTTGTCTGTCATTATGAAGGGGCTGTTTCAAAAGCCTGAATTTTAAATACTTTTCTTTTTTTTTTCTTTTTTTTTTTTTTTTTTTTTAGCTCACAGAGGTTGGTTCACCTCTGTCAGTCTGAATGATTTGTTAAGCAAGAAATATGACTGGCTCTGCTTACAAGCTAAATGCTGAAAATAGTGTCTCCAAAATAATACATTGCATTTCCTGCTCATCTAATCCTATTTTACACAGAGGCACACAAAATAGATTGGAGAGGCCGGTAATTTTAAAAGATAGGCAGCTGTCCATGCTATGGGTGGTCACAAGCACAAGCTGTGTAGAAAGAACCAAATAAGTCACCTGTCACTCAGCTCAGCAGTGGCAAAATTCTACTTCACGATGGCCTAAAATCCAAAACTTCAGCTTTTCTGCAGATACGCCACTGATAACTAACAGCTCTGTAGCATAGCATAGGGATAAGTTTGTAGATAAGATCAAAACAGTTCTAGCAGAGATATGAGCTTCAGTCTTGTGTTGGATATGCAAGATTTCTTATCTCCCAATGATATAACTGTCTCCAGCATTCTTGGTTCACAAAGGGAGCTATGCCAAGTTTCACAATTGCATCCTGTAACACAGAAAAGCACCATATGGTCACATTCTTTATTCTTATCCCAACTGTCATCATGACTCCAGGGTCTTTTAGGATCCAGTATCAGGCAGTAAGATCAGCAGAGTTAAAACCGAGCACTCCAGTATCTCTAATGGAATATGTCCTGGCAACACAGGTAGTTCCAGGTTCTTATCACAATGATCCATCATAACTCGCACCAGCACACTCCTAGAGAAACTTCCAATGAATCAAGAGCATAAACAGTTAAAAATCCATTCATTTAGCATTCTGTGTTACCTTTCTATTGAGGACAGACAAATGCTCTTTTAGCTTATACTGCTGCTAGAAACAGTCACAGAATACTTTAGGAGAAAGAAACCAGGTCTTCTGGGAGATATTCCCCGAGGTATAAATGTAATAATGGAAAACCAGTGAAAACCATGGAATGCAAGAAGGATTTGCTAATGAAATCCCCAGAAAATCCCAGCACAGGCCAGACTTCACTTAACTCAAGGCTAAACTAACTCAACTGATCAGATGTGCTGTCAAGCATTCAAGTTACCCACACAGTGGAAACAAATGCTTACCACTGATCAAGTGACTGCGGCTTACAGTACAAATCTTGCCTCTTCAACTCTTTTTCTTATTTCCAGTTTAATGTTATTCCTGGCCAGCTTAAGCCAAGATTGTCTTTGCTTTCATTAATTAGCAGAAGAAATGCACATACATCCTGTCAAACTCTGTGACCAAAGTAGATTTAAGGGACATAAAGGAAGAAAAAGGAAATCTAAAACTCCAAAGGGACAAGAATGTTGGGTCATTCACTTGGTAAATGTAAATTGGCGTATTGACTTCACTAGAATTACAGGGCATATGCAAGAAAGACGTTGGTTCAAGCTATGCATCTTTTAAAAGCTTTATTGGGCCTTTCTCCTCCCCCCACCAAATGCCACCTAACAAACTAGGCATAGAGAAGTGAAATTATTTCTCCAGTGTCAACGTAAAGTTTGCAGAGGAACTTGGAGCTCAGGTCTTCCTACACTCACAGTCCTGTAACTGTGTCCTCTGTAACTCACCTAGTTACGTAAAGGCTTTGCCTATTCAGAAAATAGCTAACAGGATTATGTCTGGCTCAGAAAAGCAGCTGAGTATTTTGGTTTTCATTTTCTACAAAATGTTTAATTGAAAATGAGTGCTAGTTCCTTTCCCATGAAAAGGAGATGACAGGTGTCATTGCTTTCTCATTTATATGATGAGATAATAGCTGCCTTAATCTTACTCAAGATGCATTCATAACTAAGCTACAAAGAGATATTTTGGTGACCAGGGTGCATGCTTCCTCACCCTTCCAACCCTCTGTACCCAACTCTTTCCAGATAAAAGCCCCATAGTCATCCCTGCCTGAGGATCTTCCAACCCTGTAGTTTTCTAGCCTCCATCCGTGCACATTTCTCGCACTCCACCTGCATAGTGTCTGAATTCAGTGCTGTTGCACACAACCTGATACAGCTATTCCTTGACTCCAGCCCTCACCACTCCTGGGCACAGCTCCCATGGGTCTTTCGTTGTACCTGCCAACCTTCAGCAGACGCTTAGGTCATCTAGGCACATATGTTTAGGAACCGGAATCCATTCTATCAAAAAATTCTTAAAGGCACTTAGGATTGTGTCATCAATATTATCTTTTGAGGAATATCAGGTACTTAAACAAAATCATTGCAAGTCTTGCCCTGAGGTCTGTCCCAGCCCAAGTTTTCTACTCTGGTAGCTTTGGATCTTGTCCTAGGTTCATTTGAAAAAGAAAACAAAATCATTATCTTTTTTTTCTTCTTTTCAACGTACTAAATATAGATGTATAAACAAAATCCTCAGCTAGATAAAGATAGCAGCACACAGATGGCATAAAAAACAAAGCATTTAGCAAGCTCTGAGACAGGCTGTACCCATATATACTTTGTATTACAGCTTGTTGCCAGCTAATATATTTCCACAACAGTTAAAATCTCACTCAACCTTGTAAATTGTCTCACTTCATTAGTAAATAAATATTACAAATAGGTCTCTGTGACTTTTCTATGAAATCTGAGTGGTTTTTTGTTCTAAAATATTTACATTTTATTTTGTGGGCAAGTGGTTTCCTGCTTTCAAAACACTTTGCTGAATGCCTCCCCTTCTGGACGCATGCATTCATCCAGTATGCGTACTTGTTAAACCCGAGAATGTGGGGACTAGGGTTGCTGGGGTAGCAGATGTTTTTCAGTCTGACTTTCTTCTGCCAGACAAATATCGTTATCCAGAGCACATTTGGGATTAGATGAGGGAGACAGCATTCCTTCTAGGCTTTCCAGAACTGCTGAGCTAAATTCTCCTATTCACCAACTAAACTAGCTATGCTTTTCTTTGTGCAAGGCAGACCAAAATGGTGTTCAGAGAAAGGTCTAGTTCTCTAAGTCTGTATTAAAAAAAAAAAAAAATCTTGACATTTTCATGCCAATTTTTTAATTAAAAAAATATATTCACATTGTGAATATTTAATATTTTAACTTTCCAGATTTTAATTAATGAAAGTTAAAAGCAGAACCCTCAAGATCTTTATAAAGAAAAATAAATACTTATCAGATCTTTTTTTAATATACATATTACAGGTTTTGCTATTTCCTGCTTATTGTCTTCCCAGCCCATTCTCTATGGTAAATTGGGAAATATTTCAGTAAAAGAGGAAGGAAAAAAAGCAGGAAAGGGGTAAGGAGAACTGAAAGCCAAAAAGGGAGAAATAGGAAAACTGGAAATATACTCTGTGTATTTGATATACAAAAATATAAACATTTCTTTTAAAAAATTTACAGAAAAAAATGAAAACGTGAAACACCCATATTTTTTAAACATGTCTTTTTTTCTCAGAAAGCTCCAGGAGCTTATAAAAAGCTGGTAGGATGCCATTATTTAAAAAATGTAAATGAGATTACTTGCATAATTACAGGTCTGTCAGGTTCACATTGATCCTGGGCAAAATACGAGAACAGTGGTATAGGACATAATAAAGAATTAACAAAAGTTGAAATAATTAATGCCAATGAAGAGTTTTATGAAAACAGATGTGATACCCTTCTATGATATTATGAGTTCCACTAATAAATGTAGGAGATTCAGGTAAGGCATTTCACTTGGTACGATGCAACCACTTAAAACAATGTACAATCAACACAGTATGTGTTCAGTGGATATACAATGTGCTAATTTATATTCCTGAATGATTATAAGCATTCATCATTAAATGGTGTAAGACAACATAACAAAAGATTGGGAACACTGGGTCAGCCCAGCAGTCCACACAGCCTAGCGTTTTCTTCCCAACAGTGGTCAGGAGCAAACAGCCCAGCTCCTCCTGGGTCTGCATGACTCTACAGGACTCATTTTTGGATCAGTACTAATGACATTTTTTAAACAGTGACTTGTGAGAAAACATAGATCTATCACTGACACAGTGCAGATAATGCAAAGACTGGGGGACTGGTGAACTGTTCAGCGGGCACGTTTTTAATACATGAAGTTTAGAAAAGGAGTACAACAGATTCTGTGTTTCAGTATGGCCAGATCTGAAATCACATGTGGTTTAACCCCAGCCAGCAACTAAGCACCACGCAGCCACTCACTCACTCCCCCCACACCCAGTGGGATGGGGAAGAGAATCGGAAAAGTAAAACTCATGGGTTGAGACAAGAACAGTTTAATAGAACAGAAAAGAAGAAACTAATGATGATAATGATAACACTAATAAAATGACAATAATAATAATAAAAGGTTTGGAATATACAAGTGATGCAGAATGGAATTGCTCACCACCTGCCAATTGACGCCCAGTTAGTCCTTGAGTGGTGATCCCCCAACCCCTACTCCCCCCAGTTTATATACTGGGCATGATGTCACATGATCTGGAAAACCCCTTTGGCCAGTTTGGGTCAGCTGCCCTGGCTGTGTCCCCTCCCAACTTCTTGTGCCCCTCCAGCCTTCTTGCTGGCTGGGCATGAGAAGCTGAAAAATCCTTGACTTTAGACTAAATATTACTTAGCAACAACTGAAAACATCGGTGTTATCAACACTCTTCTCATACCTAGCTCAAAAACATAGCACTGTACCAGCTACTAGGAAGACAATTAGCTCTATCCCAGCTGAAACCGGGACAACACATCTAGGAACAAAGGTGTTTATGTGCATGGGATTCCAAGTTTTGTCTCAGAAAAATAGTTTATGGGACAGGCTTTGAGTTTTTGGTGGCAATGAAATGAACATGAGGTATCAGAGAAATGCCATGACCAAAAGGTATAGAAAGTCCTGAAGCTAAAGACAAAACATGAGTTGAGAAAAAGTAGGATACCCATACTATGCTGTAAATGGAATCCTATGACAAATTTGGAGATGAAATTCAAGGATGATATTGAAAAATTGGAGAATTAGTTCACTGGAAGATGAGCCTTACAGTGAAAAATGCAAAGAACTCAGTAGTATATTTAAGAGCGGATTGGGGGAATTTGTAATGGATTCACCATCACTGGTAATTCTAAAGTCCAGATTGGATTTTTTTTCCCCTGAAAGTTATATTCTCTTACAGATAGGAGTTAAATCTGGGTGCCTTGTCATTGCTAAAGCAAGATAAACTCAGTATGTCAATGAGTATGTTTTATGAAATGGATATAGGCCTTTAGAAACCAAGTCCACAGTTTTTAAATTTTGTTATATTTCTTCACTCTGTTCTGATAATTAGATGATACCCTGCAGCAGAAAGGAAAGGAGTGAAAATGAAAAGTAATGGAGGTGATGTAAGATGAGAAGTGGGCCAGAAGGGAAGGGAAAGGGAAGAAACTTAACTTTTTTTTCCCCAAATCTTACCTAAACTGTACAATGGTACACTGGGATTTTTTTTGATATTTACATAGTAAAAGCCATTTACCTTCTCCCCCTTCTTACACAGACCTAACTTTCCCAAACATGCATTCACTGCCTTCTTCAGGACTAAAGTGCTCCTCATTAATCTCTAGCTTTTTCGAGGTTATCACTTTATCTTTTTCTTGCTTATCTTCATTCTGGAACTCAATTATAATGACCACATTGGCATGCCATGAATCACGCAGGCAGAACACAAATCAATGTAACTGGTACACTTAGTTATACTGGATGTTACAGAGAATAGAGCTAGTGAAAATCCATGAACAATTTCCAAAAAGAGGGCGGGCACAAGAGAGAGTCACATTTTCCTTCTAGAGACCCTTTTCCAGTATGGGAAATTGCTGTAATAACCTTTTCTCAGGCTTGACATTAAACTATAGTCCTTTACAGTGCATTGCCTAGGGATGGCTTTTGATGCAAAATAATTTAATAATAATAATAACAACAATAACAACAATAATAATAATAATAATAAATTATTGGATGGGATTGATTTCAGATTAGATAGGAGAATTCAAGTCCCAAATAAAAAATGTCTTTGAAGTGCTGCTCAAGAGTAAGTACACCTACAGTCAGTTTGGATAGCATTGGTGCTACACAGATGATTCAAGGTACAAAAGCATTTCAGGATCAATTACTACTGGCTGAGAAATGAACTCAAAGAACTACTTAACATTAAGATCAGACTTTGTCCCTTCACTGGAGTGGTTCTGAACAGTCTCAGTGAAGTTGATAATATAATCCTCCAGCATAAGGCCATGCTTTATTACTTTGCTGAGCTGCTGACAGTATTAGTGGAAGAGAAGTATGGTTTTCAAAAGGAAAGCTGTTTATTAAATAGATAAATTATTTTCCTTATTATTCTTTCACCTGCTGGAACAGCAGGAGAGTTTTTGAACCAAAATTGTTGTCATTTTTACTTTTACTTGTAAAAAGTGAATTTTAAATCTTTTCATTTGGGTGGTAAAAAAACCACGTCCCTCTGTGCACTGAGAAACCCAGCCTAACTTTTCCAAGAATCAAACACTTTTATTGCATTCCTCAAGTCTCCTTTAAAATAATTGATTAGACAATAAACATAAAAAGTACATTAATTATAATCTGAGAAAAATTTTACCTCAACCTCCAACTTGATACATTTTTCTTCCACAAAAGCTGCTAAATTGCTATGAAACAATTTGATACTGCTTGTAATAAATTTCTAAACTTAAGCTGTATAGATATAAAATGACAAATTTAACTGCATTTATATTAAAGCAATTTTCTGCCCATCAGAGAGATGAGAAAATTAATATGTAAACCATTAACTTATAGTCAGAAACACTGTGCACTGCAACTGAAATAAGGATTTTTTGGATGTTATCACTTACATTTTATTGCTTTCTCAAAAGGAAAATGCTTACCAAAAATTACAATCACTGCATTTAAAGGAGGCTCATTAGAAGAATATATACTTTGAGGGAAATCATCCATGAATTATGGGGCAGTCATGTTTACAAAACTTTAATCTTTTTTATTATTATTATTTGTTTCACTAGCCTGCAAGCAGCTCAGTGCATTTTCAGTGCAGCAGTCAGCAAACACTGGTACACAGTGTAGTGTTAACGCTCTGTCATGACCCTTGCTGTTGACCAAAATAAAGCTGACTTGGAGAAATTAAAGATATTATTTTAGAAGCTTGATGTGTTCATCTTTTCTGCATAAAAAGCAGGTTTGTTCCTTCTCTGTGCTAACCCTCCCTCAGTCTTCATCCCTTCTCCATGCCATGGCATTCTTGTGGGCCTTAGCTTTCTCTTAGGTCTCATGCATGCAGCACCACCTTCTTTAGGAGCTTGACATGACTCCTAATGAATCAGAAGCCCCTTGCCCTGAGCATCCACCAGCCTAGCTTAGGTCCCAGGGCTACAACTGTAGATCATTATGGCTTTCTCACCCTGTTTCACTCATAAGGAATGATCCAGCCCTTCCTGGCCTTGCTCACTACGCACCTGCCCTCCTTCTTTGAGCCTTCCTTGCCACTTCAGCGTGGTGACAGTAAAGCAGGCACCCATCTGGGAGGTAAGCAGGGTACTCCATCCTTCCCAGGAACCAATTTTAAACTGGTCCCATGTGTGTTAAAGTTGCCCCTAGGTCTACTGCAACTTAATCTAATCAGAAGTCTAAAGCCAGAATGACATCCCTGAACTCTGGTTATCTTCTCTGTGAAGACAACTTCTCATCCTCATGTCCTCTCACCCTGCTGCCTGCTCTGTCAGTGCTGACTCTTTTCTCTCCCTTGTGGAAAATCCATCTTACCCTGCTCAACTGCTGTTTTGTCTGTCCAAATCGGAAAGGAAAATAATGTTTTAAAATCTTTGGGATCACAGTCACTGCTCTGCTACAAAGTATGCTTGCAGCTAGTCAGCATTAATCTGTCTTCATTGCCAAGTGTCTTCCCCTTTCCACCTCTGCTTTGTTTATTCCACATACTAGTCCCTGCCTTTTAACTACAAATGCTCTAAGACAGAAGCAGTCACCAGCTACAGAATAGATGGCATCCTACAATACTAAGGGACAGTATGTCACTGAATAGCTTCAAAGGTATAAGAACAAGTTACCACATTCCTTCTCAGCTCCCCCCAGGAAGATGTTGCTTCTTTGTGGAGAAGGTTATTTTCCCTCAATACAGCACCTAGATATTCTGCACAGCAGGTGAATCATAGAATCATAGGAAGATTTGAGTTGGAAGGGATCTTTAAAGATCAGCTAGAACAACCTCTCTGCGATGGGCAGGGACATCTTTCACTAGATCAGGCCTGTGTTGTGTCCCAAAGATGTTTTGTCAATGGTGGGGTCCTGTCCACAAAGGCACAAATATCCTCTTTTATCTGCTGGGGAGTCTTAACTCCTAGAGCCACTGCTGTCACGGCCTTATCAATGTTACCTCAATATAAGACTCTGTAGTATTGGCAGAGAGTGAGAAATTACAGTAGTGGGTGTAATAAATCCTCACTGCAGGGTAAACTCAAACAAGCTGTGCTAATATCACCCTTTCTTACACCGGTTGGATGTGGAATGCCTGAATGGGAGAAAGAAGAAAGGATCAGTCCCTTAGCAGACTCCTATCAACAGCATGTCCATTACTCCCTACAAACTTAATCAGGTTCTGCGGTGATACTTTACCTACCTGCAAACATGATCCCTGCAAGAGGCTGTTCAGTGTGTGTGGTAGCTGCAAACCATCCCACTATTTACACTGAATTGCAGAACCGCGAAGCAGAGCAGAGGAGCTTGACAGAGGAGATAGATGAGTTATATGAACATGATTTCTCCCCCCCCACAAATGAAGGCAGCAAATTCAGCTGCAATATGCGGCATCAGGATATTTATTGCTTGCAGGTGTTCATGAAAATATATGAGAATCCCATGAGGTTCACAGATTTTAGAAGGAATTATTGTGCACCTGGAAATTTGTCCTGCAAAGTGTGGTATTTGTTTCCTGTTGTTATTTGCTGTCCGTTCTTTTCTAGTCACCATGCATTATTCATGGTTGTACTTGTAGGAGAGCCAAATTCTACAGATACTCTTCATCAACAAGAGGGAACAATTCAGATAGAAAATCCTCCTTGGGAAAGGATGACTTGTTTGTTTAAGAGATCCAGTACAGAGTGAATTTACCTTCTTGAGTTTTTCTTTTAAAGCTAAATTTCTGTAACCTATCTCCAGGAAAAAAAAAAAAAAAAAGGAAAGAAAGCAAAGCCAGTAGCTTTAATATCTTTGCCATGTGGAACATAAAGCTGCCTTTGTACTAGGTCTATTGTGCTAAGCCAACCCTTTTATAAAGACTTCAGGAAGCTGTGTATAATTCCCTTTCCTTGGAAGTTTCTGAGAAAAATACAAACTCTTTTATGCAAAATGCCTGGTTACCTTTCTTTGCTGAGAAAGTAGAAACAGGGAAAAACATGGCCAGGTAAGCCTTTCCTCACACATCAAGGATCCAAATAATTCACAACCACCATGCAGGCCAGTTCTGTTAGCATAACACACTGTGAGGTAGGTCACGAGGTTTATTATAAGACACTTAAATGGCAAAAGCTATGGTAAAAAATGTGACAGAATATACAGATGGTCCCCCTGACATGACTTTTAGTCAGATGAAAGGATTCGCAACAGATTCTCAGGAATGTGCAAGAGGTGCAACCATTAGTGTAGTCAGAGGGAAGCCTATCATGTGCCTGCATTTTGGCTGAGGGATAAACATATTATTTGGGCAATTAATTTGGCATGTATCAACTCCCTTCAGCCTTTAGGAAAAGAGGTGATGATGCTCCTGTAGTTGCTTCGCCAGCCAGAATGGAAGCACTTTTGCAAATATTTAAAAATCACAAATCCTTTCCTAAAAGCAGGAAAAATGAAAAAAGTATCTGCAAATAGGAGAAAAGAAAAAATCAGATACTATCCTATACATTGCTGAGCTAGTTGACATCATCAAAATACTGAGACTGACACAATTTTTGTCAAGTTGCATTTTCAGAGAAAAAAGCTTAAACCTCAAAACATTAATAAAACATTTCAGGTTCTTCCTTTTTGTTTTTCAGTATTATCCTGCACTGAAATGTCAGCTTTTGAAATGTAATAAAAAATTGAAAATTTTGTGTGAAATAATGTGCATTTTCTTACTGTTTCTGTAACATGTATTGCTGCTTTCTTCAGTCCTATCTAATAGTTCATTGTTGTATTGGGTTTGCATGGCAAGGTTTTGGTAGCGGGGGGGCTACAGGGGTGGCTTCT